>NW_006239041.1:1249949-1270258 GCF_000226075.1 Solanum tuberosum
GTCTCATTATTGTTATTTCGTATTGTTTGATGTCGTTGTAGTTGATAATTTCAAACCAAAACCCCCTTATTTGACATTCGTGGCACCCCCTGATTTGAATTATGTTTTTATTCGATAAATTTGATTCCTATGACTGATTTGAGCATATTCGTACTTCCCAATTGACTCTCAAACACGTACCGCTCCCTGTGGGATTCGACCCCAACTCATTTAGTTGAGCTTTATACTGACTAGCGATCGTTGACACTTAGAACTGGAAGAAGTGTCCTTGAAACGTTAATCATGTGTTGAATCACCTCATTGTATGTTCATTACTCTACACTTGTATAATTATCCTCCTATGTGCTAATATAGAAATAGTATTCACAATAGCAAGCTTGGTAAATTCTCCTCTTAGTCAATTTAAGTTAATTGTGCCATTTAAGCTCATAAGTAATGCATTGATGTTACATAGCTCCTTACTTCATCGTTACTACCTTGGAGTCATTATTTTCATGTCTTCTACTACTGGTCCATGGTTCCAAATCTCAAAAATGATTATGACTAGTAAAATAATAATCTCAAAGATTAAAGAAACTAAGTGAAGCAATATGTATAACTAAGGGTGGCAACCCAGGGCCAAATGCCTAGCATGGGTCGATCCCAATTGGTATAGAAGGGTGGCAGCTCATGGGTGAAAGCGTAGCATGGGCCGAGACCAATTTCTGTAATAATGAGGACCGCATCCCAGGGGTAAAAATGCCTAGCTTGGGTCATCCTTTTCTACCATTGATCAGCTGGTCATTTGTATCAGATTCCTTACAAAGAAACGTAAAGAAACAAATGTAACATACATGATCCCACAAGAGTAAACAAAGGTGGTCTTTTGTTCTGATCTATGCATTTATATATTGATACTTGACTTCATTAATGCCCCTGTTTTAAACCTTCTATTGCCTTAAATATTCAGTACATTTTTTTGTGCTGACGTCCCTTATGGGGATACTGTATTTCATGATCCAGGCACAAGTACTCTAGCTAGTAGACCTCTTTAGTAGGAGCCAAGGTACAAAGCTGCTATTGGTGAAGCTCAGGGTTGATTCGGGGATTATCGAGTCTTTGGCACCTATTTTGTTATTGTATGATAGTTAAAGGTAAGGCGGGGACTTGTCCCGCCCTAAGCTACGGTTTTCTACCTTTTATAGGCTTTGTAGACTAATGTATATAGTTCACTTACGTCTTGTCTCCTAACAAGTTGTTGCCTCAATGGCCAAGTCTTGTATATAATTTTTAGGTCTAGTTATGTTGGTCGTATCGCTGCATCCCATGTGAACTTGTAACAACTTTAAGATTGCAATAGTTATATGCATAGTAAGCATAGGTTACATGTTGGTTCTCTCGGGCCTTTAGGGAATTAGGTGCCTGTCCATCTTAATGGGATTTGAGGCGTGACAAACCGTTGCATTTTCAAGTCCAAATGAGCCCCAAAGTTGGTAAACGCAGATTTTCCCAATATTTGTGTGCTATAGTCCATGGATTTTTTGTGATCCCGAATTCCCAAAAAAATTGCCAAAATTTTTCTTGGACTTCCGTTAAGACCCTAGTAAAGGATATAGTCCGTCCCTTAGAGTAAACGGCCACATTTTCAAGTTCAAACGAGCCCCAAAGCAGGTAAACCCAGATTTTACTAATTTGCGTGTACTATATTCCATGGATTTTTTGTGATCCCAAAATCAACAAAAAACTAGCCGGAATTCTTCATGGACGTCTGTTAAGACCTTAGTAATGGAGCCAGTTCGTCCCCAGGGGCAAACGGTCGCATTTTCAAGTTCAAAGGAGCCCCAAAGCAGGTAAACCTAGATTTTGCCGATTTTTGTGTGCTATAGTCCATGGATTTTTTGTGATCCCGAATTCCCAAAAAAATTGCCAAAATTTTTCTTGGACTTCCGTTAAGACCCTAGTAAAGGATATAGTCCGTCCCTTAGAGTAAACGGCCACATTTTCAAGTTCAAACGAGCCCCAATAGTCCATGGATTTTTGTGATCCCAAATTCCAAAAATAAATGGCCGAAATTTTTCATGGACGTCCATTAAGGCCTTCGTAATGGAGCTTGTTCGTCCCCAGGGGAAAACGGCCGCATTTTCAATTTCAAACGATCCCCAAAGTAGGTAAAGCTAGATTTTGCCAATTTTTGTGTATTATATACTCCATGTATTTTTGTGATCCCGAATTCCAAAAAAAATGGCCGAAATTTTTCATGGAGGTCCGTTAAGACCTTAGTAATGGAGCCAATTCGTCCCCGCATTTTTAAGTTCAAACGAGCCCAGAGCAGGTAAACCCTTATTTTATCGATTTTCATGTGTTATATAATCCATGGATATTTTGTGATCCCGAATTCCAAAAAACAATGGCCAAAATTTTTCTTGAACATCTGTTAAGGCCTTAGTAATAGAGCCAGTTCGCCAGCAGAGGCAAACAACTGTATTTTCAAGTTCAAAGCAACCCCAAAGTAGGTAAACCCAGATTTTGCCGATTTTGTGTGCTAAGTAAATGGATTTTTTGTGATCCCAAATTCAAAAAAAATGGACAAAAATTTTCATGGACGTCTCTTACGACCTTAGTAATGGAGTCAATTCATCCCTAGGGTCAAACGCCGAATTTTAAATTTCAAACGAACCCCAGAATAGGTAAACCCAGATTTTTTCAATTTTCGTGTGCTATAGTCCATGGTTTTTTTGTGATCCTGAATTCCAAAAAAAATGGCCAATTTTTTCATGGACGTCTGTTAAGATCTTAGTAATTGAGCCAGTTCGTCCGAATGGCAAACTGTCACATTTTCAAGTTCAAACGATCCCCAAAGCAGGTAAACCTAGATTTTATCGGTTTTCGTGTGCTATAGTCCATGGATTTTTTATGATCCCGAATTCTAAAAATAAAATGGCCATAATTTTTCATAGTTGCCGTTAAAACATTAGTAATGAAGCCAATTCATCCCCAAGGGTAAACGGCTGCATTTTAAAGTTCAAACAAACCCCCAAAGTAGGTAAAACCCTAATTTTTTTCCGATCTTCGTGTCCGTAGTCCATGGATTTTTTGTGATTCCGAATTTAAAAAAAAGGGTCAAAATTTTACATGGACGTCCGTTAAGACCTTAGTAATGGAGTTAGTTCGTCCTCAGGGAAAACGAGCGCATTTTCAAGTTCAAACAATCACCAAAGCAGGTAAACTAGATTTTGCCGATTTTCGTGTGGTATATAGTCCATGGATTTTTTGTGATCCCGAAATCCAAAAAAATGGCTGAAATTTTTCATGGACGTGTGTTAGTAAGGGAGACTATTCATCCCCAGGGGTAAACGACTGCATTTCCAAGTTCAAACGAGCCCAAAGCAGGTAAACCCAAATTTTGCCAATTTTCGCGTGCTCTAGTCCATGGATTTTTTGTGATCCCGAATTTAAAAAAATGGCCAAAATGTTTTCATGGACGTCCGTTAATACCTTAGTAATGGAGCCAACTCGTCCATTGGGGCGAACAACCGCATTTTCAAGTTCAAACGAGCCCCAAAGCATGTAAACCCATATTTTGCCTATTTTCATGTGCTATATAGTCCATGGATTTTTTGTGATCCCTATTTCCAAAAAAAATGGCCGAAATTTTTTATGCACGTCGTTAAGACCTTAGTAATGGAAGATAGTTCATCCCTAATGGCAACCGACCACATTTTAAAGTTAAAACGATCCCCAAAGTAGGTAAACCCAGATTTTACCGATTTTTGTATGCTTAGTCCGTGGATTTTTGGTGATCCTGAATTCCAAAAAATAAATGGCCAAAAATTTCATGGACTTCCATTATGAACTTAGTAATGGAGAAAGTTCGTCCCCAGGGGAAAACAGCCGCAATTTCAAGTTCAAACGATCCCCTAAGCAGGTAATCACATATTTTGCCAATTTTCTTGTGCTATAGTACATGGATTTTTTTATCTCGAATTCCAAAAAAAAATGGCCGAAATTTTTCATGGATGTCTATTAAGACCTTAGTAATGGAGCTAATTCGTCCCCAAGGGGAAACAACCACATTATCAAGTTCAAACTAGCCCTAAAGCAGGTCATCCAAGATTTTGCCGATTTTCGTGTGCTATCCATGGATTTTTTTGTGATCCCAAATTCCAAAAAAATGGCCGAAATTTTCACATGGACGTCTGTTAAAACCTTAGTAATGAAGCCAATTCGTCCCAAGGGCAAACAACTATATTTTCAAGTTCAAACAGGCCCCAAAGCAGGTAAACCCAGATTTTGTCAATTTTCGTGTGCTATAGTCCACGGTTTTTTTGTGATCCTGAATTCCCAAAAAAAATGGCTGAAAATTTTCATGGATGTCTGTTAAGACCTTAGTCATTGAGCTAGGTCATCAGAGGCAAATGGCCGCATTTTCAAGTTCAAACGTTCCCCAAAGAAGGTAGACTGATATTTTTCCAATTTTTGTGTGCTTTAGTCAATGGATTTTTTGTGATCCCGAATTTGAAAAAATGGCCGACATTTTTCATCGACGTCTGTTAACACCTTAGTAATGGACCTAGTTCGTCCCCTGGGGAAAACGACCACATTTTGAAGTTCAAACAATCCACAAAGTATGTTAAGCCAGATTTTGCCGATTATCGTGTTCTAGTCCATTGATTTTTGTGATCCCAAATTCCAAAAAAAATGGCCGAAATTTTTCATGGACGTCCATTAAGACCATAGTAAAGGAGCCAGTTCATTCCCAGGGACAAACAACTGCATTTTCAATTTCAAACGGGCCCCAATGCAGGTAAACCCAGATTTTGCTGATTTTCATGTGCTATAGTCCATGGATATTTTGTGATCCTTAATTCCAAAAAAAAAGGCCAAAATTTTTCATGGACATCTATAAAGACCTTACTAATGGATCCAGTTCGTCCGCAGGGGCAAAAGACCACAATTTCAAGTTCAAACGAGCCCCAAAGTAAGTAAACCCATATTTTTCCAATTTTCGTGTGTAATAGTCCATGGATTTTTTGTGATCCTGAATTCAAAAAAATCATGGCCGAAATTTTTTATGGACCTATATTAAGACCTTAGTAATGGAGCAAGTTCGTCCCCATACGGTAAACAACCGCATTTTCAATTTCAAACGAGCCTTAAAGTAGGTAAACCCAGATTTTGGCAATTTTCGTGTGCTATAATATTCTATGGATATTTTGTGATCCCATATTCCCAAAAAAAAATAGCTGAAATTTTTTGTGGACATCTGTTAAGACCTTTGTAACGGAGCTATTTCATCACTAGGGTTAAACGACCGCCTTTTCAAGTTCAAACGAGCCCCAAAGCAGGTAAACCCAGATTTTGCCAATTTTCGTGCGCTTAGTCCATGGATTTTTTGTGATCTCGAATTCCAAAAAAATGGCCAAAATTTTTTGTGGACATCTGTTAAGATCTTTATAATAGAGCCAGTTCATCGCTTTGGGCAAACAATCGCATTTTCAATTTCAAACGATCCCCAAAGCAGTTAAACCCAGATTTTGCCGATTTTCGTGCGCTATCCATGGATTTTTGTTGTCCTAAATTCCAAAACAAATGGCTGCAATTTCTCATGGACGTCTATAAAGATCTTAGTAATGGATCCAGTTCGTCCCCAGGGTCAAAAGACTGCATTTTCAAGTTCGAACAAACCCAGAGCAGGTAAACCCATATTTTACCAATTTACGTGGGCTATTGTCCATGGATTTTTGTGATCCCAGATTCTGAAAAAAAAATTGGGCGAAATTTTTCATGGACCTCTATTCAGACCTTAGTAATGGAGTCAGTTCGTCTACAGGGGTAAGCAGTTGCATTTTCAACTTCAAACGAGCCTGATGCTAGGTAAACCCAAATTTTGCAGATTTTCGTGTGCTAATGTCTATGGATTTTTTGTGATCCCGAATTCCAAAAAAAAAATAGCCAAAATTTTTTGTGGTCGTCCATTCAGACTTTCATAATGGAGCCATTTCATCCCCAAGGGTAAACGATTGCATTTTCAAGTTCAAACGATCCCCAAAACAGGTAAACCCAGATTTTACTGATTTTCTTGTGCTATAATCCATGGATATTTTGTGATCTCGAATTCCAAAAAAGATGGCTGAAATTTTTCATGGACGTCCGTTAAGACCTTCGTAATAGAGCCAGTTCGTCCAAAGGGGCGAACAACCGCATTTTCAAGTTCAAACGAGCCCCAAAGCAGGTAAACCCAGATTTTGCCGATTTTCGTGTGTTGTCCATGGATTTTTTGTGATCCTGAATTCCAAAAAAATAATGACCAAAAATTTTCATGGACGTCCGTTAAGACCCTAGTAATTGAGCCAGTTCATCTCCAGGGGAAAACAGTGGCATTTTCAAGTTCAAACTAGCCCCAAAGTAGGTAAACCCAATTTTTGCCAATTTTCGTGTGCAGTTCATAGAATTTTTTTAATCCCAAATCCCAAATTTTTTTTGATAAGAATCGGGTTACCATAATAAACAAGAAAATAATGCTGAAGCGAAATAATAAAGATTAAAGATAGAAATTGAAAGATATGTGAAATTCAAGAATAAAATCCCCAATTTCAAGATAAAGTACTAAGAACCCTAATTGATTTTAGTATTCAAAATTAGCGGATTCAGATTAATTATGATACTAATAGAGTCAATTCAAACATAGATCAAAAAGTGATCTATACCCTTATTACGAAGAAATTAGACACAACAATTAGTATAAGACTAATCACCTTCTTTAATTTACGAATAGAAACCAAAGATATCAAATTAAGAATTAATCTTACCTCTTAAAGAGTCGTTCTTATAAGGTTGTAAGATAAATTCATAGTCACCACACACAAAGGTGTAAATAAGAGAAACCTCTTAAATAATATTAATCATGTCTATCTTAAAATAATAAAATCAACCCCTATATATAGGGAAAACCTATCCCAAATAGAATAGGATTTAAATCCTAGTTTTGTGGAAACTTTAAAAGTGGAAAACTTTAAATTAGGTAATTTTTAAACCACGAAACTTTAAAATAGGAAAATTTTAAGTTAGGAAACTTTTTAAACTAGGAAAACTTTTAAACTAAGAAACTTTTAAAATAGGAACTTTTTTACTTTGAGCGTTCATCTTTTTGGACTCTTTTATTGGGCTTCGTGTGACCCCATCTTCTTTATTTTGGACTTGAATTTGGACACCACTTTCATGATAAACATATTGTTGATTTTGTATTGAAACCCATCAACTTTAGTACAAGTAGGCTTGCATGGATGCTATCATTCCCCTCTTGTTGAAAACAATTCGTCCTCGAATTTAAATCTCTCAAAATCAAAATGACATGCAATAGCAAACAACATCCATTACTCGAAAGCAACAATGGTAGGAACAAAACAAGATAGTGATCATGTGTCCACTTAATCCAATGAATCCTGGCATGTATAAATACACCCTTATAAAGCATGTGAACATCATCATCCCAATAGAAAATTCTCCTACTTATATAAACACAAAGAACTCCTTGTCTAGATGCCATTGCTAATGATACATGAAACTTCAATTTAGTCTTATCAAGAAAGTACTCCAATGGGGATGACAAAGACAATACAAAATTCCTATCAAATTGAACACTTTTATGATATAGCCAAGCATCTTCAATTATACCTCCCAAAGATTCTTCCACATAAATACTAGCCACCCATTCTTCAATATACAATGTATCCAAATAAGCATTGTAGTGCTCATAATCATGTACCTCATCATCACTAGTAGCAAACACCCTTTTCAACTAACAGTATCCAACACTTGAAGAATTATGACTCATTACATATAAATAATCATATTCCAACAAGTTCTCACACAAAAACACTTGAATAAGAGAAGAATCAACTAACTCATTCTCAATCTTCCACGCACAAACATCACACCTCTTTTCAACAAGTGGAAATCCACAATCAATTATGTCATGCTCAATTTTAAAAGAGCTCAAATTATCTTATTGAACTTGTCGATTGTAGTTAGTGACTTTTATACATCAAATTATCATCATCCTCAAAATCAATGAAGTCACCAACATAAGAATTAACAGTGTAGTTCATTACTTCCAAGAAAACTTTAGGTGTTTTAGAAATACCAAGAATGTGAATAAACCAATTATGCATACCATACTTGGTTTTATGTAGCAAAGGAATTACATCACCTCGTTTTTCCTTTCTCATTGGTGTTAGATCCACAATTTCCTTATTGAACTTTCTGTTATGAGCCTTATCTTGGACAGATCCAAAATAATTCTTTTTACCTTTTTCATTCTCATCAACATACACTTTCTCAATAGGACTTGTAGTATCAACCACTATAGGATTAAATTCATCCATGACTTTGGTTTTTCAATGCATACTTTCCCATGGTTATCTACAAGAGAGGCAAAACAACTAGAAGAAGAAGTAGGAATGCTAGAGTTAGAATAAGAAATAGCCTCACTCAAACTCTTTTGTTTTTCTCTCACTATCATCCTTTTGTTTTCTTCTCTCATGGTCATCTTTCTTTTTTTTTCTCTCATTCTAACCTTTTTTCTCAGTTGACATCCCATTCTCTTCACACAACACACCATCTCCTTTTTCTTCTCTTGGAATGTCAGAATGATCTCCCTTTCTCCTCTCTCTCTTTTCTCTCTCAAATTTCTTCATTTCTTCTTTCACGCATTTCTGATCTTCATAAACTTGGGCTGGAGTTAAAGGTACAAGTGTATATATTCTTTTGTTTAGCTCAAGAGAAACTCTATCCTTTCTCCTATCATGAATTGCATTCCTATTAAATTGCCATGGCTGCCCAAGCATGATGTGACAATTTTGCATTGGAATGACATCACAAAGAACGTTATCAGAATATCTTCTTATGGAGAAAGAAATCATGCATTGCTTAGTCACCTTAAGCTCATTAAAATCATTCAACCATTGCCACTTATAAGGAGTAGTGTGTTTAATGCATGTAAGTTTCAACTTCTCCACAACGCATGAACTTACCACATTAGTACCACTTTCACTATCAGTTATCATAAAGAAACTATTACCATTTATCCCACACCTTGTATGGAAAACAGTTCTCTCCTTAAATTAGTTACGGTGACATTCTTCTTTTTCGATCGTTTGATCAACACATCAACACAACTAATGTCATTTTGAGTTCTAGCTTCAATTTCCTTACCTGTTTTAAACATGTCAAAAAATATCAAAGAAACAAATATCTCTCAATTTGACTTTTTCTCTCTCTTTTGATCTCACTCTCTCTTGCCTTTTCCAACTCAAATTACCACCTTTGAATGGATCCTTCAAGATTTATATATAAGCCTTATTAGTAACAACCTTTTAGAAGTAAGGTGTAGCAAGAAAGAAATTTATCAAAACCCAGATAAATTGGGATTGATGATACAAGTAAAAAGAACACTTTGTGAAACAAGAAAAAAACTTCAAATTTCCCTTCTTCTTGATTTTCCTTTTTGAGATAGAAAATCAAGAGTCAAAAGAAATCTGGAGTTTCTTCAAAATACGTTGATTCTCAAGCAATTGAATTTTCTATCTTTTTTTGTAATTTTCCTTTTCTTTTTTTTTTGTTTTTTTTTTTGCTGAACTTTTAAGCAACTAGAAAAGATTTATTTTTTTTAAACTCCCAAGATTATCAAGAACAGAACCTTGATAGAACCGCTCTGATACCACTTGATAAGAATCAGGTTACCAGAATAAACAAGAAAATAATGTGAAGTGAAATTATAAATATTAAAGACATAAATTGAAAGATATGTGAAATTCAAGAATAAAATCCCCAATTTCAAGATAAAGTGCTAAGAACCCTAATTGATCCTACTATTCAAAATTAGCATATTAAGATTAATTATGATACTAGTAGAGTCAATTCAAGAACTTAGATCAAAAAGTGATCTTGACCCCTATTACGAAGAAATTAGAGACAACAATTAGTATAAGACTAATCACCTTCTTTAATTTACGAATAGAAACTTGATATCAAATTAAGAATTAATCTTACTACTTAAAGAATCGTTCTTATAAGGTTGTAAGATATATCCATAGTCACCACACAGAAAGGTGTAAAGAAGAGAAACCTCTCAAATAATATTAATCACGTCTGTCTTAAAAATATAAAATCAACCCCTATATATAGGGAAAACCAATCAGAAATAGAATAGGACTTAAATCCTACTTTTATGGAAACTTTAAACTAGGTAATTTTTAAATCAAGAAACTTTAAAACAGAAAAATTTTAAAGTAGGAAAATTTTTAAACTAGGAAAACTTTTAAACTAGGAACTTTTAAAATAGAATCTTTTTGACTTTTTAGACTCTTTTATTGGGCTTCATGTGACCCAATCTTCTTTCTTTTGGGCTTGAATTTGGACGCCTCTTTCGTGATAAATATATTTTTGATTTTGTATTGAAGCCCGTCAACTTTAGTACAAGTAGGTTGATATGGATGCTATCAAAAATGGTTGAAATTTTTCATAGATGTCCGTTAAGACCTTAGTAATGGAGCCAGTTGATACGTCCAAACTTACACCTCTATGAAGAGATATAAATGGTCGAAGTCAATTTATAGAACTCAACGTGAGTTGAGTTCTATCCCAAAGTGAATTTCTTTACAGAAATAATTTCACTGTCGCATTTAACTCAAATGTCGTTATTATTTCCTAAAGAAACAGTTACGGAAAGTAAAGTGGGTTTAGCTATAAGTCTCTAGTAACCAAGGGTTGTTAACAAAGATCTAATTTAGAAATTAACAGAATATCAGTTCTAAAGTTTTTTTGATAATTAAATGAAATGAGGATTGTGTTCCCCATAACGTTGCATCTAATGTGTTCCGTGTTTGAGTTTCAGGCAATTTATCTCTACAAAATACAAGCAAGCTACATATATCTGATACTTCTCAGTATAATTAGATAATTTTCACTCAAGTCCTCTCGGTCCCAGATTGTTACACGTTTTACCCTCGTTTACAATGTGTTAAAGTTCTTTTCTCTTGAACTTGAACTTTGACTCAATTTATTTAGGTTAGTTTAGCTTTTTCTTAACTATCATTTTTGTCTCTAACAAATGATAGATATAGGCTCACCCTAATCCCTGCACTCATTAGAATCCATGAATAACAAAAGCTGAATTTTACTTTGCAAATGTAGATCGCCTTTCACTGGTTTTACGAAATTACACTTAGATTTACATCGTGGATCCCACAAATCCAAGTTGTGGTATTTAGCCACTCATGATTTCATGTAAACATAGAGAAGAATATAATGAAAACATGAAGAGAAAAATTCTTATGAAAAATAAGAAAATCGATACATAATTTGATAATTCAAGAACCAGAGATGAGGGGAGCTAGCCATCGCTTGAGTTGACCCAAGGGTGTCATAGTGTAACACCCCATAGAACCTAGTTAGACCTAGCTATTGTTTGATGAAATCTAGTAGGTGAAACTAGAGCCTTAAGAGGTTGTTTTGAGTCAAGGTAAGGTTTAAATGATGTAAAATGGCTTTGCAAGTTCGGTTGAGGAGTTTAGAGGTCAAACTTCAAGAAACGATCATAACACTTGGAAACTAGTAAGTTGAACTAGTGAGTAGAAGTAGTGTGTTGTAGAGTCTTGTAGTTGAGTCTTGGAGTGTTGTATGAGGGGTGAAACTTGTATAAAGGATTCCCAAACTTAGATGGACAGATTTAGGAGTTAAACGTCTGGGTACGACTCCCCAAGGACCACCCAAGGGGTCCTTGAGGAGGACCCCAACATTGGCCAAAAAGCTGTCAAAACAGCTTGATTCACGACCCCAATTCACGGCCAGTAGATCAATCTACGGCTCGTGGGTGTTGGACGAAAATCAGACCTGCAAATGGTGAGTTGCAGACCCAAACCAAGGACAATAGATCAATCTATGGTCCGTGGATGGCCAAAAGTAGATGCTGCCAGTTTTTCAGCTTTTCGTTTTAAGTTAGAAGTTAGGGGTTGGGTTAGTTATTAATTAGGGGTTAATATAGTTCGGTTAATGAGTGAAATTAACACCTATATAAGTATAATAGACCCCCAAACTAATCACTTTAAGTCATCCATCTAATGACCCCCAAATTACTCCCAAGAAATTCTCTCTCTAGAATAGAAGAAGAAGAAGAAGAAGAGGGGAAGCATCTAGGTCGTTTCTCCATTGGATTCAAGCTTTGTTTTGGGCTTTGATTTAAGGTATGTGAAGCTTATTTATCCATGGGTTCTTCCACCCATGGATCCCCCATAGATTCCCCCCCCCCCAATTGTGAACTCAAAAACCCAATTCTATCTAGGGTTGTGATTATATTGTGGGTAGGGCTTGGGTGTGACTCCAATCCAGTGGATAGCATCCAATTATGATTGAATTGTATTTTTTTGATGATATTATGATGAATTCATGTGATTTCTATGATGAACCCTAATCTAAATTGATGAATGTGATCTTGTGGGTTTATGCCATTAGAGGAAAAGTTGAAGGTTCATATGTGATCTTCCTAATTCATGTGATTTCTATAATGAATACTTAATGAAATAACTCATACTGTTCTAAAGTATAGATTGACTTAGACATGCTTAAGATAGCATCTCATAGGGCCCATGTGAAGAAGGAACATAGACATACTTTAGAGAGTATCTAATAGAGTTCAAAGTGTTATGGGTAAAGACATACTTAGAAAGTACCTCATGGTATCCATGCTAGTAATGAACTTAGACATACTTTAGAGAGTATCTAATAGAGTTTAAAGTGTTATGGGTATAGACATACTAAGTAAGTACCTCATAGTATCCATGCTAGTAATGAACTTAGACATACTATAGAGAGTATCTCATAGAGTTCAAAGTGTTATGGGTATAGACATACTTAGTAAGTAACTCATAGTATAGATGCTAGTAATGAACTTAGACATACTAAAAGTGGTATCACATAGGGTTCAAGTTATAAATGAACTAAGATGTGCTTAAGAGAGTACCTCATAGTGTTCTAAAGATAAAGAGAGGGACTAGGTTCCAAACCAAGAAGTATTAGTAAGGGGACCTAAAAGTAATACTTAGCATGATTAGTATTATGGGATGCTATGATTGCATTGCACAAGTATGACTTAGGGTTACCAAAGAGAATGAGTTGAGATAGGATTGTGCCATAGTTGCCTTCCTTACCTTTGTGACTAAAGGTGAGAGATTTCCTTAGTTATGGGAAATTAAGTAATTAATAAGACCAAGTAGGGTGAATATGAGTAGGATGGATTCAAATTTATGCTTAGTGTGAAGGGTATTATGGGATACTTTCATGCATTGCACAAGTGTGCTTTGAGGTTGCCTAGAAGTATGGTGCCCTTATGGTAGAGAAGCCTTGAGAATTAGACCATGTATATAGATTATGATTAAGATAACTAAGAAGGGATACATGGCTTGGGTAGTATTATGGGATGCTATTCTTGCTTTGTACTTGTATGCTTTCTAGGTTACTTGAGAATGGTACTATTATGGTATAGGTGACTAGGACTCAATAATGCTTATATGTTACTCATGATAATAATGCTTATATGTTACTCATGATGTTAGAGTTGGCTTGTTGTAATTATGAAGATTAAGTAAGGCTATGCTATAAGTATGAATTAGCTCCTATGTTCATATATCTTGCATTATGTTGACTTATAATGTTATGTTACCTTATTGGAGTTTACGTTATTATCTCTTACGACTATGTCTTATGTTGTCTAACCATTTCAGATGTTTTATGTTGGTATGTTAGCTTTCATACTTAGTACGTTTTGTACTAACGCATATTGCCTACATTCTAACAAAATGTAGGGTTGGAGGCTTGAGTTGCTTTGGAGGCTAGATTTTCAAGGATTTAGAAGAATTGAAGAATTAGTGAGTACTCATAGTTTCGAGAACGAACCCTTTATTTCCTTATGTCATTTCTTTATGTTTTTAGACTTTGTATGGGCTGCGTTCCAAAGACTTTTATTCATGATTTTAAATAGATGGTTTGAGACAAAGGTTTTAGTAAGACATCTGCTTGCTTTATGAAATAAGACTTCGATTGTAAAAAAATCTAATTGTCCCGTATTTTCAATTCTATTAGCTATGTTATGATACAAAGGGCTTGTATTAGAAAACTTTGGGGTTGAGTACGCCGTGTTACGTCTAGGGGGTACCCCTGCGTCGTGACATGTAGTGGTAGCCAGGTTGGGGTAATCAAAGTCTAATCCTCTACCAAGTACAACATTGATGTGATCGCGGCTACAGTGCACTACTATCCCTCGTACCATGACAGACCCCACCGGTCTAACCTCAGTGGCCTTCTTCTTGCTTTTGGGAACCAGATCACCATATGTAGATAAAAACTCCCGGACCCATGTAGGGATGTATGGGCCTTGGGTGTTGGTAAACTGCCCAAACCGACGGTACTGGAGTGTCTCTCTCACCCCAAAGTATTTACCCTGAAGGCCCTCTATCGATAGCAGCTTTTCCTTAATAATCATGCGTAACCCATCATATTTCAACCTGTTAATTAGTCGTGGAAGAAGAACGACTGGTGGTAGTGGAACTACAGGAGGTACCAGAGCTGGCATTGTGGCTGCTGCTGGAGCTCTAGAGGAGTCAGTGCGAGACCTAGCACGGATCTCAGCTCGCTGGGATTGTAGTGGTTGGTCATCATTCGGCTCAGAGAATGCGGCTTAGGAGCCCTCACTATCAGAGTTTTTCTCTGGAGCCTCAGTGGCGGGCCTTTTGCCTTTGCACTTGCCTCCATTTGGAGCCTCTACTCTTCCCGTCTTAGGAGGGTTGGTTCCTCCTCTTTCATTCGTAGTTATTCCCCGTGCTCTTTTATGGGGCGGCATGTCAAGATTTTTCCTTGCCATATCTGCAAAACATCAGAAAATGTTTGAAATAATTCAAGCAAAAGCAAAGGAGAAAAGAGTTTCAGACAGACTCGCCAAACCGGTCGGCGAGTCGCCGAATCTCTTTGGCGAGTTAGATCGGGCTCGCCAAAAGGATCGACTAAAAAATTCCCAAAAAAATTGGCATGTCGGTGATGGGAAAGGCATTTCAGCAAATCATCGACAACATTTGGCAAGCAAGGACTAGCCTGCCGAAAGTTACAGTGCTTTTAGGGATTAGGGGCGCCGAAAAAGTGCGATCAAGGAAGACCTTCGGCGAGTCGCCGAGTGCACTCGATGAACTCAGGCTTCTCACCGAAAGTTACTGAACCTAATTCAAGATTAAGCATGAAATTAAAGGCGATACGGGAAACTTCGGCAAACCGCCGAGTGGTTCGGCGAGCTTGACTCAGCTCGGTAAATGACCCAATGTGCCTACTTTAAACCCCAACTTCCGAATTCAACCCCGCACCGCCCGAAAACAACATTAAAACATGCACTATTTCAAATAAACTAAGATCCATTACACCCATGCCCCCGGGATACTCAAACTTCTCTCGGTTTGACAAAATTTGGACATTTGATGACTTTTGCCTTTAAGAGTGATGTCAACTGCTCCATCATTGGGAAAAATGTGTCATTTGGCACAAATGCGGGTTATGTAGACTTCACCCAACTAGACCCAACAACAACAAAGCCACACCCAACAGTTTTAATCAATTTTAAGGCACAAAAACATTGGGAAATCAACGATATTAACAATTTAGGCAAGATATTCGAATTAAAATAGGCACACGACCACATAATTACTATCAGAGAGGCCCAACACACATTACTAAGATAAACATTCATTACATAATAATTCAAATCACTAAAATTAAATTTAGGGTTTGGAAAAGCAACCTTATAAGGCGAATAATCAAGTTGAAAAGCTATGCGGCAAAGAATCCAACTCCGAACACAAACTCGATGACTAAAATGTGGTAAAAACCCAAAAATATACAATACTATAGTACGAGTGTGAGTTTGGGAAGTTCAAAAGTGAGGGAAAATGAAAGAGTTTGAAAGTTTAAACCTTTGACCTTTAAGAAGTTCAAAAGTGAGGGATAATGAAAGAGTTTGAAAGTTTAAACCTTTGACCTTTAAAAACCGTCCAGTTCTCGCCCATTCGGCGACATAAGATTTGCTCATCGACCCACTCGGCAACATAAGATTTGCTCATCGACCCACTCGGCGACATGCCGATTGGGCACTTACCTCGTCGTGTTTTACAGGACCTCTAGTTAATGTGGGGGTCCATATGGCGGAATAAGTCGGGATAGCCGACTTGGTCAGCAATTTACCAAGTTGCTCTTGGGTTCGCCGAGTTTTACAGACTCCAATTTCAAAATGTATTTAGTCCAACGGCGGTACAAGTCAGGCTCGCCAACCTCTTCGGCGAGTCGCCGACTGGACTTTTAGCTCGCCAACCTGCACTTTCCTAACACACTCCACACTTTAACCTGCACAATCAACACACCATTATTTCAAACTAAAAAGAAAGCAAATAAAACTTGGGTTGCCTCCCAAAAAGCGCCTTAGTTAACGTCGTGGCACGACGCAAGTCCCCACTTAACTTTAATTTGTGGGGTTTGCCCCGTTTTCATAAGGCAACTCCTCTTCTGGCTCTGGGTAGAGACATGACAACACTTTGTCCATTTGGGACTGTAGTAGCTCAAGACATTCTCTCTTATCTCTCGCAAGACTCTGTCGTGTTCTTCGACTTTGTGAAGAATTAGTAAGAGCACCTCCTTAATTTGTCCACCCTCATGCTCCTTTCACCTTTGACGCTCGTGAGGGGGAATGTACATATGTATTCGTTGGTACGTTACTTCTAGATCCTCGACCTTTTTGGCCAAGATATCCAGCTGATCCAATAGTGTGGCCAAGTGTTGGTCCTTCTCGGTCTTCTTGTTGGTCTTGGCCACACAATCAAGGAGTTTGGCTATTGTTTCATAGGATTGTCGAATTAAGCAACCCGAAGAGATTTGGTCAGACACTATTCTGTTTTTGGGGCCAAGACCCCGGTAGAAACATTCCAGAAGTATCTTATCTGGAATTCCATGAGTTGGGCACTGCTGCAATAAGGCCTTAAATCTTTGCCACAACTCATAAATGGCCTCACCCTCCAATTGTTTTAAATTTAGGATGTTATCCCTAAGAATCATCAATCTCACAGGAGGGTGGTACATTGGGTCACTGTTGCTACCAGATATGCTTCAATTCTCTGCTCAAACTAGCAACACCAAAACCAAAACTAAAAATAAGTAGATTCAACTATAACTAACAAGAACAAAATTCAACTTAACTAAAAATTCTCAAACAACACCACTCCCCGGTAGCGGCGCCATTTTAATTTCACGTATCAGGACATTACATCCAATTCTAAGTGTCAACGATCGTTAGTCTGTAATATATCCTAACTAAATGAGTTAGGGTGGAATCCCACGGGGAGTGGTACGTGTTTGAGAATCAATCGAAAAGCATGAATATGTTCAAGTTAGCCATAGGAATACAAATATTTACGAATAAAAACATAATTCAAATTAAGGGTGACACGAATGTCAAATAACAAGGGGGATTTTGATTGTAATTATCAACTACAATAGCAACAAATAATACAAAAATAACAATATTGAGCTGGGTTCTTGGGATGTGATTCGATTATGGACTAATGTAGACAAATGGGTAATTGCAACTGTTAGTAAATAGCTGTAAATTGGTGAATAGGCTAGACTTTAGTGGGGATAAACATTCTCTTGAACAATTTACCCCGAATCAAGTTGGTTTCTCTCGAACACCAACAAGCAAGCAAATAAGAACAGTCTACGCCTTAGTCCATTCACTCTCTCGAGCTGAATGTGTGGAAAAGGGGTTAGGATTCACTTTCTCGAGCTGAACCCATGAAAACCCAAGACCCACAGATCATCAATTCAATAATCTTGGTTTTAAAACCTCTCTCTCAGCTAAGCAAAAAACACGAAGGTAGGCCTGCATTTTAAATTACAATCCTTTAATTTAAACCACAACTACTAAATGAAATCAATTCTAAATAACATTTTGACTAAAAATTAGCAATACCCATCAGTTAAATCAACCCATAATCACATAATCACACCCAAAGAATTGGGGTTTTAGCTAGACATCATAAAAAGATAAAAATCGTTACCAAATTGTGTTTCCATAAACTGGGTCAGATTAATTTCGTCTTTACAAAGGTCCAAGTTGAAGATTCTCGGAGACCCACTTCCGATTTCTCAAAAAATGGAAAACTTCAATTCTTCAAAACTAAAGAAAAAATATTGTCTCAATACTCTAAGTTCACACTCAAAAATTACTCTAATGAATGTTCATAATAAAATTTTAATAGTAAATACAATGTTTGAAGATGTAGTTACAGTCGCCAAAAATAAGCTGCGAAGGACCATTCGGAGCAGTTAGTCGAGATCGATCAGCTCGACGATCTGCCCTTTAGTTAGTTCCATCGCCTTTTTCCTTTGGCCTTCAGCATCCTCAAGTTCTGTAACTTTGGGTGATCCAACACTGCATCACGGAACCACTCGACGACACATCGACTGCCCTTTTCTATCGCTGACTTGATTTTCTCTTTCAGGGCTTGGCACACTGGGACTTTAGGTGAGATAGTGACCGTTCGGTGACTTGCCCAATGGATTAGGCGATCAACAAGCCTTCTTTTCTTCGTTCTTTTAGCTACCTTGTTCCTTTTTTGCCCATTATTGTCCAAGCTTTGTTCCTCAATCCAAATACCTATAAATCAAGGATTTTACATCAGTTATTGGCACAAAATAAGCATTTGAGGACAATAAATCTATCCAAATAAAGCCCTAAATGAGTCCAAATCATGGACTCATCAAAAGTCGTCACCCAATCTATCATTGGGAAGGGCCACGGAATAAAACTACATAAAAGAAATAAAAATACAAAAAGCAAAACTGAATTATTTTGTACTGGAGCAAAGACGGGCTGTGGTGGGTTCCACGGTCCGTGAAGACCCTTCTGAACACCAGTATGTGACTTGACTGTGCGAGATGGTGTACTCTAATAGATCACGGATGGTTTGACGGTTTGTAAAGTGAACCATTGTCGTTGAGGACCATCGTGTTTCTACCTAGTTTACTCCCCTTTTGCCAAGTGTGGTCCATGAGGGGTTTCACGATCCGTGGTCGATCCCATGGTCCGTGAAGCCCATCGTGGACTTACACTTGGCCCATTTTCAGTGTTCCTCTCATTCCAACAACACTTGATGCCCAACGTCACCCCTTCACAAGGTTACGAGATCTATTAACACATGAGACCAACCATTCTACCACATTCATCACCCTCCATGTAAATCAAACACAATTTCGATTTAATTATGAACATACCCACATGCACATAAATGTGATCTCACACTTTCAACAATTATGTTTACACATTTCATTAAGGCATACATGTTTTGAACTCAACTTCACACTAATTTCAACTTTAAATCTAATTTCTCCCAAATTCATCATACCCATACACTTGAACAATCAAATTTACACAATTCAAACTAACCCACAACAATTCAATATCAACCAAGATCGTTCATCACATGATCATGTTAATTTCAACTAAACCAAAGTAATTCTAACTTGTTTTTAGACAGGATCAAACTTATGACAAGTGATATAAGAACTTACTTGGAATTAGAAGAAAAAATTGCTGAAAAGGAAAACAGTGAACTCAACTTGAACTTCTTGAAAACTTAAGATTAGGGTTTCGATTCTTTGATGAACTAAAGACTGATGGATGATCGAAAACATTTTTGTACTCTTTAATAACCGTTATAGGAGCAAGAATGGGGAGAGAATGAGTCGTGACACGTCTATGAATAGGAGGCTATGGGATGCTCAGGAAAAAGTCTCACTTCTTCATTCTCTTAGTCGTATCGTAGAGTTTGTCTTTAGTAGGCCCTTTTTCTAATCTGTGCCTTTGGGTATGTCTAGCTTGGAATTGATGTTTCCATGGTTGTTAGTGTGCATGCATGATGGGCTGCTAGTATAGAGTCATTTTCCTTTAAGAAGTGTTTAGAAAGGTCATTCTAAGACGAATGTTCCCAAGGGGGAGATATTGTAATACCCCGAAAACTAATAGACCAAACTCGAGCCACAAACTAGGGTTCTATGGTGTGTTATATGTGAAATAGTGTCATAGATGAGACTTTACGTGTTGTGAATGAGGAGTTTAATTGTCACGACCCAAGACTAGGGCCTAGACGTGACATGGCGAATGAGGAACCCGAAGGAACCCCAAACAAGCCTCTCAAACTTGTCATCACACTTCATCGGTCGCGGAAGTACATTCAACATTAATTAAC
>NW_006239041.1:1277945-1281432 GCF_000226075.1 Solanum tuberosum
AAAAAAATGAGGCGGGTGAACAGTAAAAACGCTCACTGGAAATTGCCTTTCCTGCCGGACAGATTTTACGAAAATGGGCATAACTTCTTCGTCCGAACTCCGAATGAGGTGAAACGAAGTGCGTTAGGTAGCTAACTCAAAGGGATTTCCATGGATATGTTATTGGCCACCCAATAATTTGTGTGCTAGGAGATTTGTGAATGGGTTTTTTTCTATTCCTTGTAAATGTCTATTGTGCATGTTTTCTTGCATGGTCATCATACTTAGTACTTATTGTACTAATTCCATATTTCTCTATTGTACAAGTGTAGGTGGTGGAAACTGAGGAGATCTTTTGAGGAAGCTTGGGATATTGACTCTTCTCAAGAAGCTTGGTATGTCCTCATATATTCGAGGACATAGTTGTTACCTTTCTAGTATTTCCACTTAAACATTGTATAAGACTTATATTTTGTTGTAAAGGGTCGTGTCCCTAAGATGTTTTATTCGTGTCTAAGATGGTACATGAGACTTAGAAATTCTACTTCTTTACATTTGAAAGATTTTATGAGTATTATGGATTTGTTTTAAAAAGTGTTTTTATTCCTTACGGTTTTTATTACCGAATGCGATGAATGAATGTTAAGGCTTGTCTAAGACCTTCGAGAGGTCGAATACGCATGTAACGGCTAGGGGGTGCTCTCGGGTTGTCATGGGGGGAGCTACTGGAAAGTGGACCATGGGCAACACCACGGACCGTGGTGCCCTTCATTGACCATCCAAGTGGCCGTGGTGCCTGGGACGGGGATCCCAACTTGAGGACAATTGGGTAAATTCCTATTCCTCCTAGGTTTAAGTGGGGGTCGTTTGGGATTTCTTTTATTAACCTATTTAGACTATTTTAAGTATTTACCCCTTAATTTCATGTCAATTACATTAGACAATTCAAAACCCTAAATCACTCCTTTCTCAAATATTTCTCTCTCAAAGAAGAAGAACATCCAATGAAGAAGAAGCTAGGGTAGAAACTAGGGTCAAGAACAAAGGGTTTATTGCTAAAGGCTTGTGCTAGGGCTTTGATCAAGGTATGTTTTGCTCTTCATCTATGGGTTCTTCCACCCATAGAGTCCCCTAGAATTTCCCCTAATTTGTGAGGAAGAACCCCAATGAAGGAAGGGTTACTTCCAATGCTTGGGTTTTAGGTGGGTATGATTCCAATGGTTGGATACTACTCATATATTATTAAATTGATGTTGATTCATGATATTATGAAGAATTTATGTGAATTCCTTGATTTACCCTAATATCCAAAGTATTTGGGTTTATATCTTTTGATGAGGAATTAAAGTCGATTCTCTTGAGTTGTAGATATATATGGAGTATATCCAAGGAAATCAATATAAGATCATGAATTGACTATACTTATGCATGTATGTTAGAATATGAATTGAAATGATTAAGAATTGGGACTTTTGATGAATTATGCTTAGAATTGGCTTATGACTAAGTCTTAAAGCTAATGTGCCTTGAAATAGAGACTATTATGATGATTGTGAAATAAAGTTTGAATGTAGGGCTTGAAGTCATAATGTTGATCACTAGGGCATATAGAATGAGTCTAATATGATGAGTTAGCTTGCATGTATTTAGAATGTGATAGGTTAATCACCTAAAATGAATTATGCTTGTTAGACTAGAACAGCTTGAGGTTGAGTCTTATGATTCCTTCATGGATAGTTGAATTATGTAGCTTGGGATGGTATATCTCAAGGTAACTTGGGATTGAGGAATTAAGCTCTCCTAAGAATTGCTTGAACTAGCATTGCTAGGATGCTTTTCATGGTGGCTTTCATTAGTACAGGCATGGTAGCTTGGGATTGAAGAATTAAGCTCTCCTAAGGTTAGCTTGAAGTAGCATGACTAGAATGCCTTCATGGTAGCTTGACTTGGTTAGGCCAACACCATTTCATGATAGCTTAGGATTAAGATATTATACTCTCCTAACGACAGCTTAGGGTTGAGGATTCATACTCCCCTATGGATAGTTTGAATCTTATTGAATGGTTGCATGGTGGCTAGGTTGGTATACTTGAATCCTTCCTTTGATAGATTGGATTGTATGATATGCTATTTTCCATGGTAGTTAGGTCTAGCACGGTAGTATGCTATTCTTTGATAGAGTAGAATGAAATTTAGTTAGCGTTGAGTAAGTTAGCCTAAAGAAGTACTTAGTGTGGATGGTAGTATGGGATGCAATTCATACATGGCACATGTATGACTTGAAGCTACTTATGAAGTGTCCTCTTATGTGATGAATGCCTAGCTTGGTTTGTAGCTATAGTTGCCTCACTATGATATGATTGACATAAGTTTATAGTTCCTTGTCAATATTAAATGGGTCAATAGTGACACCTAGACTTGGTAGATGTGAATATGGTGACCTTAAGGATATGCTTAGTATGTGTGGTATTATGGGATGCCCCACATGCCTTGCACAAGTGTGCCTTGGGGTTACTTAGGGGTATAGTGCTCTTATGACATGAAAACCTAGGTCTTGACTATGAAGGTGGGCTATGACTAAAGAGAGATACTTAGATTGGATGGTATTATGGGATGCTATCTTTTCCTTGCACTAGTATACCTGGAGGTTGCTCGTGAAGTAGTTCACTTGAATATGAAAGACAAATGGTTGAAGTATGAACTTATGTATGTCTTATGTTGACTTGTTATGGTATGATGCTTATGTGGAATTTATGGTATAGCTATGTTTGTCTTTTATGATTATGTCTTATGATTGACTAACCGTTTGAGATTCTTTATGATGTTGTGCTAGCTTTCTTACTTGGTACATTTTATCCTAACGCATATTGCCTACATTCTAATCAAATGTTGGGTGTTGGGAGATTGAGTTGCTTGGAGGCTAGGTTCCTAAGTGCAAGACCATTGAAGATTGGTGAGTCATCATAGCTTCGAGGAAAAAACCCCTATGGTTTCATTTAAGTATTTTCTTATGTTTTAGACTTTATATGGGCTGTCCCAAGACTTTTATTCATATTATTCCTGGATGGTTTGAGACAATGATGTTAGAAAGACTTCCGCTTTTACGAAAAGTTTTTCGACTTTATGTTTAAAGAATATTTTAAATTCTCCCTACTTTCCTACGATCTTATGATATGATAATGCTAAGGGCTTGTATGTGACCCTTTCGGGAACAAGTACGCCATGTCACGTCTAGGGGGTACCTGTCACGACCCGGGAGCACCCCCAAGTCGTAACAAGGCGTACTCGACCCCGAAGGGGTCTTATACGAGCCACATAGTCATTCATTGCATTCAATAATGAAAATAGTGCGGAATAATAAAAAAACTTATTTACATCCACACATTTAAACTTCTTAAAACAACTTTAAAAACACACAGCGGAAGTCTAAGTCTCACATGGCCATCTTAGACACAGTCGCAAAACATAAGTAGGGACACGGCCCTTTACAATCAAAAGAAGTCTATTA
>NW_006239041.1:1283143-1293358 GCF_000226075.1 Solanum tuberosum
CGCCAAACCCCGTCCCATCCCGTATATATAGTGGGATGGGATGGGACGAATTTTTATCCCCCCAATCCCAGTCCCCCCAAAATCCCAGCCAAGGCGTCCTGTCCCGTCCCGTCCCCCTTCGTCCCGTCCCCCAGTCCCCGTCCCCTTGCCAGCCTTAGGATTGACTCTTTGATTGAAGAAGGAATCAAAGATGAAGAGTCCCCATACCTTAATCTTCAAGAACCAAACGAAATTGGTGAAGAAATCAATAGCCACCATCCACCCTAGCTCCATCTTTCACCTTGAGCTTCCATGGGGTTTTGAGAGAGTTTTTTTGAGAGAGGGAGGGTTTCTTTTTTTCTTCCTAATTGGAGTGATTTAAATGGAAGAATTTTGGTCAAAAGGGTTTTATAATTTCTAGGAAATAATATATGTCCTTTGGAAGAATGGTCCAACACTTAGAAAAAAAAATGAGGCGGGTGAACAGTAAAAACGCTCACTGGAAATTTCCTTTTCCTGCCGAACAGATTTTACGAAAATGGGCATAACTTCTTCGTCCGAACTCCGAATGAGATGAAACGAAGTGCGTTAGGTAGCTAACTCAAAGGGCTTTCTATGGATATATTATTGGCCACCCAAATAATTTGTGTGCTAGGAGATATGACCCTCCAAAGTAGACCCTCGAAAAAGGCTTCACTTGGAAATTTCGGATTTTGATACGGTTGCTCTAAAATTTGGGTTAGACCCATTTCCCACTCAATTTGACCCCCTAAACAAGAATATGAAGTCGGATTTTCGAAAAATGAAACGGATCTTTTTATATACAGCTAAACAAGTTTCCGGTAACTTCCGAAGCACATTTTTAAGAACTTTTGGGTCAAATTCAAATATAATCATTTCATTAAGTTCTCCACTCCAAACTCACATGTGAGGCTCTAGTTTCACTCTATCATTTTCCGAGTCGTTACAGTACCCTCGGGGCGTGACAAACTTGTATCAGAGCATAAGGTTTTAGGATAAGTTTTAGGATGTCTCAAACCACATCTAGTAGAGTCTTATTCATCGGTGTGAGACGCGACGCGGCTATGAATAGGAGGCTATGGGATGCTTAGGAAAAAAGTCTCACTTCTTCATTCTCTTAGTCGTGCCATAGAGTTTGGATTTAGTAGGGCCATTTTCTAATCCATGCTATCATGGGGGTAACTTCTAGAGAAAAAGCGGAACTAGCCGCTTACCAATTGAAAGATGTTGCCCAAATTTAGTATGAGCAATGGAAAGATTCTAGGCCGGTAGAGGTGGGTCCTATAGAGTGCGAGAGTTTTAAGTTGGCTTTCCTTGATAGGTTCTTTCCTCGAGAATTGAGGGAGGCTAAGTTGGAGGAATTCATAAATCTTAAGCAATGAGTGTCAATGAGTATGCCTTGAACTTCACTCGTTCATCTAAGTATGCTCTATCTTTGGTAGCAAGTCCTAGGGATTTGATGAATAGGTTCATGACGGGGGTGTCCGAACTAGTAGAAGAAGAATTTTGTATGACAATGCTTGTTGATGACATGGATATCTCACACCTCATGGTGTTTGCCCAACAAATAGAAGAGTCAAAACTCAAGAAGAAGAGGGTTAGGGAGAAAAAGAGTACTAGGGTGGATAATGATGGGTTCGATGGGCCTGGTCATTGTGGGAATCGACAAAGGTTTTCTGGACAAGGTTATTCTAATGCTCATAAGTATAAGGATGAGAGCGTGTCTAGCCCTAGGCCACAAGGAAAAGATAGTGATCCCCTTTATCCTACTTGTTCTAGGTGTGGTAAGAGGCATGAGGGTAGGTGTTTGGCCGGTAGAGATGGTTGTTATGGATGTGGCGATAGAGGCCACATGAAGAAGGATTGCCCAAAGGCAAAGGCTACCATAAGAGAGGGTAAGCAAGTTGCTCCTAGTGGTGGGGATGGTGAGCCTCCAAAGAGGAATAGGTTCTATGCTCTCCAATCCAAGGATAATCAAGAATGACCTACTCATGTCCCTTTCTGGTATGTGCTTCTTTCATGTTTTAGAAAATTTCCAGATTTCTTGTTTTTATCACTTGCTAAGTTGGACTTGATTTAGTCCTTGTTATGATTGATGTTTAGAAATGCATGTGTGGGCTTACTCCCGAGGGGGAGATAGTGAGCCATTTCTACAAGGTCTTTACATGATTATATATTGCCATGATTTCTTTATATGTTTATGAAGATGTGTAGGCCTATTTGGAATTGATCTAATAGCATTGCATTGCCTCTTGTTGTAGCATCCTTGAGTCAATATACATTGTAGGCTCCATGAATTTATGTTGAACCTATTTTAGCTAGGAGATGTTAGTTCCTTCTTGAAAATGAGAAAGTATGTGTCTTCCAGGCATTTTGAGTTGCATTGGGTATGTCTAGCTTGGAATTGAATTTTCCTTGGTTGTTAGTGTGAATGTAGATATAGTGCATGCATGATGGGCTGCTAGTACAGAGTCATTTTTATTTTAGAAGTGTTTAGAAAGGTCATTCGAATACGAATGTTCCCAAGGCGGAGATATTGTAATAATCCAGAAACTAATAGACCAAACTCGAGCCACAAGCAAGGGTTCTACGGTGTGTTGTATGTGAAATAGTGTCATAGATGAGACTTTATGTGTTGTGAATGACGAATTTAATGGTAGGGAATCAAGGTGTGCATTAGACCTAGTATCCTATATGACCTATAGGTGTTTGGTGGTGCATGGGAAGAGCAGCCACCAAGGCAAAAGGGCAAGCCTAAGCCAAAGGGCCAAGGCTGCCCGACCTTGGCAGCCACTGCCTAAGAGTTCACGACCAGTGGTGTGGACCACGGTCGATGAAGAGGTCCTTGAAATAGAAACTAGTATGATGATTGTGAAATAAAGTTTAAATGTAGGGCTTGAAGTCATAATGTTGATCACTAGGGCATATAGAATGATTCTAATATGATGAGTTAGCTTGCATGTATGTAGAATTTTAAAGGTTAGATCTTTTGATGAGGAATTGATGTTGATTCTCTTGGGTTGTCGATATGTATAGAGTATATCTAAGGAAGTGAATATGAGATCATGAATTGACTAGACCTATGCTTGTATGTTAAAATATGAATTGAAATGATTATGAATTGGGACTTTTGATGAATATTGCTTAGAATTGGCTTAAGACTAAGGCTTAGGGCTAATGTGCCTTGAAATAGAGACTAGAATGATGATTGTGAAATAAAGTTTGAATGTAGGGCTTCAAGTCATATTTTTTATCACTAGGGCTTATAGAATGAGTCTAATATGATGAGTTTGCTTGAATGTATGTAGCTTGGGATGGTATATCACATGGTAGCTTATGTTTGAGGAATTAAGTTCTCCTAAGATTAGCTTGAAATAGCATTGGTAGGATGCTTTTCATGGTAGCTTGCACTAGTATAGGCATGGTAGCTTGGGAATGAGGAATTAAGCTCTCCTAAGGTTAGCTTGAAGTAGCATGACTAGACTGCTTTCATGGTAGCTTGACTTGTTTAGGTCAAGACAATTTCATGATAGCTTAGGATTGAGATATTATACTCTCCTAAGGATAGCTTAGGGTTGAGGATTCATACTCCCCTATGGATAGCTTGCAACTTATTGAATGGTTGCATGGTGGCTAGGTTGGTATACTTGTATCCTTCCTTTGTTAACTTGGATTGTATGATATGATGTTTTCCATAGTAGTTAGGTCTAGCATGGTAGTATGTTATTCTTTGATAGAGTAGAATGAAAGGTAGTTAGCATTGAGTAAGTTAGCCTGAAGAAGTACTTAGTGTGGATAGTAGTATGGGATGCCATTCATACATGGCACAAGTATAACTTGAAGCTACTTATGAAGTGTCCTCTTATGTGATGAATGTCTAGCTTGGTTTGTTGCTATAGTTGCCTCACCATGATATGATTGACTTAAATTGATAGTTCCTTGTCAATATTAAATAGGTCAATAGTTACACTTAGAATTGGTAGATGTGAATATGGTGACCTTAAGGATATGCTTAGTATGTGTGCTATTATAGGATGCCGCACATGCATTGCACAAGTGTGCCTTGGGGTTACTTAGGGGTATAGTGCTCTTATGACATGAAAACCTAGGTCTTGACTATGAAGGTAGGCTATGACCAAAGAGAGGTACTTAGCAGATGGTATTATGGGATTCTATGTTTGCCTTGCCCTAGCATACTTGGAGGTGGGTTATGAAGTAGGTCACTTGAATATGAAAGTCAAATGGTTGAAGTATGAACTTATGTATGTCTTATGTTGATTTGTTATGGTATGATGCTTATGTGGAATTTATGATATAGCTATGTTTGTCTCTTATGATTATGTCTTATGATTGACTAACCATTTTAGATGCTTTATGATGTTGTGCTAGCTTTCATACTTGGTACATTTTGTTCTAACGCATATTGCCTACATTCTAATCAAATGTAGGGTGTTGGGAGATTGAGTTGCTTGGAGGCTAGGTTCCTAAGTGCAAGAAGATTGAAGATTGGTGAGTCCTCATAGCTTCGAGGACAAACCCCCTATGGTTTCATTTATGTCTTTTCTTATGTTTTAGACTTTATGTGGGCTGTCCCAAGACTTTTATTCATGTTATTCATAGATGGTTTGAGACAATCATGTTAGAAAGATTTCCGCTTTTTCTAAATGTTTTTTGACTTTATGTTTAAAGAATGTTTTAAATTCTCCGTACATTTCTACGATCTTATGATATGATAATGCTAAGAGCTTATATGAGAGCCCTTCGGGGTCTAGTAAGCAATGTCACGTCTAGGGAGTTTATTGCTAAAGGCTAATGCTAGGAGGGAAGCAGAAGACAATGGGGATCAAGAGATTCCTCCCCATGTTCCGAATAAAGTTCCTCTTCAAGTTCCTATTGACCCTCCAATTGGGAATGTCACTCTAGCGGAGTATAGGGCTTCTTTGAATTTGTTGGCTCAAGCCTTGACGACACAAGTCAATAGAGAGGTGGGGGGCCGACAAACCCTATAGGAGGAATGGGTGCGTATAGGGTTAGGGATTTTTTGAGGATTCATACCCAGCGGAGTTTAGTGGGTCCAAGGTGTAGGAAGATCAAATGGGTTCATAGATGAGGTTTATCAGACCCTTGCTATCATGGGGGTAACTTCTAGAGAAAAACTGGAAGTAACCGCTTACCAATTGAAAGATGTTCCCCAAATTTGGTATGAGCAATGGAAAGATTCTAGGCCGGTACAGGCGGGTCCTACAGAGTGGGAAACTTATAAGTTGGCTTTCCTTGATAGGTTCTTTCCTCGTGTATCTATGGGTAGTGTGTCACATGTGGAAGAAGAGAAAATGGAGTTAGTCTGTGATGTACATAGGCTAGCCCGGTTGGGTGTCCGACTTGATGATTCCCCAAAAGGAGGTGTCATAGTTTGTCATAATTTTGAGTCATCGGTTGTTGTTGACGTGAAGTCTAAGCAACATCTTGACCCTATTTTGATGGAACAAAAATAGTCAGTTCTCAACAAAGCAATAGAAACTTTCTCTCAAGGAGAAGATGGGGTGCTTAGGCACCAAGGGAGATTATGTGTGCCGGATGTGGATGGTCTAAGAGAGACAATCTTAGAGGAGGCCCATGGGTCCCAATATTCCATCCATCCGGGAGCCACCAAAATGTATCGCGACTTACGTGAGATTTATTGGTGGAACGGAATGAAAAGAGACATAGCAAATTTTGTGGCTAGGTGCTCAAATTGCCAACAAGTCAAAGACGAGCACCAAGGACCGGGAGGTCTAACTCAAGCTATTGATACCCCCACTTGGAAGTGGGAAGAGATCAATATGTACTTCGTGGTAGGTTTGCCTCAAACCCATAGGCAACATGATTCCATTTGGGTCATTGTGGATAGATTGACTAAATCATCCCATTTCCGTCCCATCAAGGTTTCTTATTTGGCAGAAGATTATGCTAAGTTGTACATTTAGGATATTGTGAAATTGCATGGGGCCCCATTATTGATTATTTCGTATAGAGGTGCCCAATTTACTTCCCATTTTTGGAGGTCTTTCCAAAGTGGGCTTGGTACTCAAGTGAAACTTAGTACCGCATTTCACCCTCAAATGGATGGTCAAGTAGAACGCACCATCCAAACCCTACAGGACATGTTGAGAGCATGTGTCATTGACTTCAAAGGTAATTGGGATGACCACCTACCTTTAATAGAATTTTCCTACAACAATAGCTACCACTCGAGTATTGCTATGGCACCCTTTGAAGCACTTTATGGTAGAAGGTGTCGATCTCTGGTTGGGTGGTTTGAAGTAGGTGAATTTGCTCTTCTAGGTCCCGAGGTAGTCTATGAGGCTACGGAAAAAGTTTGACTTATAAGGGATAGGTTGAAAATGGCTCATAGTCGGCAAAAGTCTTATGCCGATAATAGAAAAAGAGATCTTGAATTTGAAGTAGGTGGTTGGGTCTACTTGAAAATCTCACTCATGAAAGGGGTGATGAGATTGGTAAAAAGGGGAAGCTTAGCCCCCGGTATGTTGGGCCTTATGAGATCTTGAATCCTGTCGAAAAGGTTGCTTATGAGTTGAAATTACCCATCGAATTGGCCCCGGTTCACCCGGTGCTCCATATTTCTATGTTAAAGAAGTGTATAGGTGAACTGATGTTCGTTCTCCCTATAGAAGGTTTAGGGTGAATGAGAACCTTTCTTATGAAGAGGTTTCGGTCGAAATCTTAGATCGAAAAGTTAAGAAGTTGAGGAATAAAGAGGTGGCCTCCGTGAAAGTCTTATGGAGAAACCACCTAGTTGAGGGTGCAACATGGGAGGCCGAGGCTGACATGAAGTCCCACTACCCTCATCTTTTTCCTCCTACTCCTAGCCATAGTTGAGGTTAGTAGTCTCTCTTAATTAGGTATAAATTGAAAATCATGTGTGTTGATGATTATGACATGATTTCCTTGTATGTGCATATTTTTGTGAAAATTCATGCTTAAGTTGTATTTTGAGTTTTCATGAATTATGTTTCTCATGGTTGAAATTGCACCCATAGATGTTGTGTGATGTTTTCTTCATGAGAGTTGTAGTGAGCATACTTGACGTTGTCTTGTTAAAGAAATGTTTTGTTGATTGCTTAATATATATGTTAATGCTCATTGAATATGGAGAAGGTAGTTCCTCCTATACTTATGTGAAGTAAAGAGTTTTGAGCATAGTGATGTTGTGGATTAAATTCCTATATGATATGATGATATTATGTTGTTGATGTGACTGGTTGTTGTGCTGCTAGTTTGAGTTATTATCTCCCCAGAAAGAAGTCCAAGTGACATTCGGGGACGAATGTTCCTAAGGAGGGGATATTGTAACACCCCGGAAATTCTATGACTTAAGATAGAGCCTCACCTTATGAATAATGACTTAAAAATAGTTAAAATGATGTTTCTAAACCTAAAGTAATGTAATTGACTTGGTTTGGAAGAGTAAAAGTCTAAACGTCAAGAAACGGCCACGATGTCCGGAAACTAGAGAAGAATGTGTTCTAGTGTGTCCTTAGGTTTTGGGCAGGTTTGGGAGTGTCGTACGATGGTATAATCTTGTAAAAAGGTTTAAATTAGGTAAATATATGTTTATAGGGTCAAAACGTTCGAGTACGACCATCCTAAGGATCCCCGAGGAGGACCCCAACCTTGGCCAAGCAAGCTGCCAAGGCAGCTTGCAAATTGCACTTAGAGGGAAGAATTGCGCGTCGCAAACTAGCTTCCCCAAAGAGAAAAAGTTTAGTACGCCACGCGGTCGTGTCGCAAACTCTACTATCTCAAAATTTAATTCCAAATATCTTCAGGTACGACCATCCTAAGGATCCCCGAGGAGGACCCCAACCTTGGCCAAGCAAGCTGCCAAGGCAGCTTGCAAATTGCACTTAGAGGGAAGAATTGCGCGTCGCAAACTAGCTTCCCCAAAGAGAAAAAGTTTAGTACGCCACGCGGTCGTGTCGCAAACTCTACTATCTCAAAATTTAATTCCAAATATCTTCAGGGAACAGCCAAGTCCGCGACGAAAATGGTGAAATTAGAAATCGATTTTTGTTTCATTAAAGAGTCCAACTAAGTGAGGGGTATTTAGGGTACTCTAGGGGACGTGTATATAATGATTTTTAAGTCAATTTACCTCACTTTTATCACTCAAACACAAAACCCAAAGATCTAAACCTAAAGTTCCTCCTTCTCTCTACTCTCTCTCTCTCTTCTCAAGACTCCATTGAAGAAGATTGGAGCTTCAAGAAGAAGACCAAATCTCCGAAGGTTCAACTCGGATTTCGTGGTTAATCATCAATAAGGTATGGTTGTCTTATCACTCTTGGGATCCTTCCCCAAGAGGCCCCTTCAAGATGAATTTCAAAATCTCCAATTTCTAGGTTTTAATCCAAAAAATGTGGGTTTTCTTTCTAAAGTGAAATTGATGTTATAAACTGACTTTTATTGATGTTATATGAACAATTATGAATTAATTTTATGTTGTATTGGTGGTTTCTTGAATAATTCCCCATGAGACCCATGTTTCTCCTTCTTTTCACAATTCTAATCCTAGTTTGTGTTGGATATTGATTGAAGGATATGAATTGAATGTGATGTTATGTAATTCATGTTTGTATGATGATTCTACCCTAGGTTATGCATAATTTCTATGAAATTAGGGTTGAGTCTTTGAATAAAGCCTTGAAGGCTATGATAGGAATATGTCAATTGCTTATATTGAAGTTGATTATGTTATTACTTCATGAATTACCTTGTATTATGTATTGGTTATGAATTGAGGGTAATTGAAGTATGGATATCCGACGAAGGGCAAGAAGGTATGAAGGTTGGTTCTTCTTTGAACTAAAGTATGAAAGGTGAATTACTTAGATTGTAATGATGCTATACCTACTGTGTTGTTGTGGTGTTGATGACCTAGTTTCCTCATCATTAACCCTCTACACTTGAATTAACTGTGAAGTATGTATGTATGTTATGGTATGATTGCTATATGATTGAAAGGTAGTTCTCATGATTATAATGTAATGTAAAGTGAAAGGTTTACTCACTTGCTAAGTGTTTCTAAAGTGAAAGGATTGTTACTCACTTATGAACACATATGAGCTATTATGGTAAGATGTCTACATAAGAGTCTAGTAAAGGCTACTAGTGAACTTATGTGATAACTAAAGATGATTACAAAAGGGAATTAGATGCTTAGCACCGAAAGGGCATTTAAATGAGATTGGGGTCTCACATTTAGTAAGTCCGGCTCCCCACATGTGTTTCCTCACATTTAGCAAGTCCGGATTACCGACGGTATGTGTTGTCTCATGAGATGGAAGCCCCCCACGTTTAGTAAGTTAGGGTTTCTAGAAGCAATCTATTTGACCCTTAACTATGTTCCCACATAGGACTCCATCTTAGTGGATCCACCTAGATAGTTATGTACGAATGGTTTATGACTTATTTATGTTGAAGCTATGCTATGTATGATCATTATGAATTTGGTAAGCTATGATGAAATATGATCTTATGAATGTATGCATGAAGTAGGTTGCTTAATGTGATACTTGGCTTTGAATAGGGTTATGGGGTTCTATTCTTGCATTGCACTGGTATTGCTTGGGTTGTCTACATGTTGAGATGATATTATGTTGGGTTGGACTATGATGCTTACTTTGTGTGCATATTGGATTTACTTGGTAAAAAGTATGTTTTGACTAAATGTCCTTTTTTGCATGTTTCAATGTTTTTATGTATAGTGGCCATACTTAGTACGTGTGTTGTACTAACCCATATTTTCTCCCTTTTCCCCAAACATTTAGGTTCGGGCCGTTGAGGATTCAAGCTTACTTCTCAAGACACTTGGAGTTGCTTCCTCAAGTTGGTGAGTCCTCAATTCCGAAGACAAGACCCTATGATTTAGCTTCTATGTTTAGTTCTTTGCTTATGTTGAAAGACATTGTTGTACTTCCTATTTTCATGACATCTTATTGATGTAAGGGCTAAGTCCAATTTTCGATACTTCTATGTCTAGATGGTGCATTGTGACGAAGTTAGATTCTATTTTTCATATATAAAGTGAAGTTGAACTTCCAAAGTAAAAGTTTAAAATTTTCCGTGATTTTATTCTATGATACATGTTATGACGAATGCTAAGGGCTTGTATAAGACCTCTTCGAGGTCGAATACACCGGTAACGACTAGGGG
>NW_006239041.1:1293669-1304520 GCF_000226075.1 Solanum tuberosum
TTCCCCAAGTTGGTGAGTCCTGAAGTCCGAGGACAAGACCCTATGATCTCGCTTCTATGTTTAGTTCTTTGCTTATGTTGAAAGACATTGTTGTACTTCCTATTTTCATGACATCTTATTGATGTAAGGGCTAAGTCCAATTTTCGATACTTCAATGTCTAGATGGTGCTTTGTGACAAAGTTAGATTATATTTTTCATATATGAAGTGAAGTTGAACTTCCAAAGTAAAAGTTTTAAATTTTCCGTGATTTTATTCTATGATACATTTTATGACGAATGCTCAAGGCTTGTAAAAGACCTCTTCGAGGTCGAATACGCCGATAACGACTAGGGGATGCTTTCGGGTCATCACAGGTGGATAATGATGGCTCAGATAGGCATGGTCGTTCTAGGAATGGACAAAGGTTTTCTGGACAAGGTTATTCTAATACTCCTAAGTATAAGGATGAAAGGGTGTCTAACCCTAGGCCACAAGGAAAAGATAGTGATCTCCTTTGGCCTACTTGTTCTAGGTGTGGTAAGAGGCATGACGGTAGGTGTTTGGCCGGAAGATATGGTTGTTACGGATGTGGTGAGAGTGGCCACATGAAGAAGGATTTCCCAAAGGCAAAGGGTACCATAAGAGAGGCTAAGCAAGTTTCTCCTAGTGGTGGGGATGATAAGCCTCCAAAGAGGAATAGGTTATATGCTCTCCAATCCAAGGATGATCAAGAGTGATATCCTAATGTCCCCTTCCGGTATGTGCTTCTTTTATGTCTTAGAAAATTTCCAGATTTCTTGTTTTTATGACTTGCTATGATTGATGTTTAGAAAAGCATGTGTGGGCTTACTCCTAAGGGGGATATAGTGAACCATTTCTACAAGGTCTTTACATGATTATATATTGCCATGATTTCTTTGTATGTTTATGAACATGTGTAGTTAGTGTGCATGTAGATATAGTGCATGCAAGATGGGCTGCTAGTACAGAGTCATTTCCTTTATAAAGTGTTTAGAAATGTCATTCGAAAATGAATGTTCCCAAGGGGGAGATATTGTAATACCCCGAAAACTAATAGACCAAACTCGAACGACAAGCTAGGGTTCTATGATGTGTTGTATATGAAATAGTGTCATTGATGAGACTTTATGTGTTGTGAATGAGGAGTTTAATGGTAGGGCATCAAGGTGTGCATTATACCTAGTAGCCTAGATGACCTATAGGTGTTTGGTGGTGAATGGGAAGGAAGGGAAGCCACCAAGGCAAAAGGGCAAGCCTAAGCCAAAGGGCCAAAGCTGCCTAACCTTGGCAACCACTGCCTAAGAGTTCACGACCAGGGTATGGATAACAGTCTGTGAAGGGGTCCTTGAAGATTCCTTAAACACTTGGGAGGCCAGGCCAAGTGGCCTAGACAATTCCCCAACTCCACGACGTACTTCACGAGCCGTTGGCCTAACCACGGCCCGTCACAGTGCCCGTGAAGATGCCTTCGATTTTAGGGTGTTTTAGGGCCATGGAAATTTCGGGAGCTACTCGAAAGTGGACCACGGGAAACACCACGGACCGTGGTGCTCTTCACTGACCATCCAACTAGCCGTGGTGCCTGGGATGGGGATCCCAACTTGACGACAATTGGGTAAATTCCTATTACTCCTAGGTTTAAGTGGGGGTCGTTTGGGATGTCTTTTATTAACATATTTAGATTATTTTAAGTAATTACCCCTTAATTTTAAGTCACTTTACATTAGACACAATTCAAAACCCTAAATCACTCCTCTCTCAAATATTTCTCTCTCAAAGAAGAACATCCATTGAAGAAGAAGCTAGGGTTGAAACTAGGGTCAAGAACAAAGGGTTATTGCTAAAGGCTTCTGCTAGGGATTTGATCAAGGTATGTTTAGATATTCATCTATGGGTTCTTCGACCCATAGAGTCTCCTAGAATTTCTCCTAATTTGTGAGGAAGAACCCCAATGAAGGTAGGGTTACTTCCAATGCATGGGCTTTAAGTCAGTATGATTCCAAACGGTTGGATATTACTCATATGTGATTCAATTGATGTTGATTCATGATATATTATGAAGAATTTATGTGAATTCCTTAATTTAGCCTAATTTCCAACGTATGTCGGTTTAGATCTTTTGATGAGGAATTGATGTCGATTCTCTTGGGTTGTCAATATGTATGGAGTATATCCAAGGAAGTGAATATGAGATCATGAATTATCTAGACCTATGCATGTATGTTAGAATATGAATTGAATTTTTTAAGAATTGGGACTTTTGATACATTATGCTTAGAATTGGCTTAGGGCTAATGTGCCTTGAAATAGAGACTAGTATGATGATTGTGAAATAAAGTTTGAATATAGGGCTTGAAGTCTTAATGTTGATCACTAGGGCGTATAGAATGAGTGTAATATGATAAGTTTGCTTGCATGTATGTATAATGTGAAAGGTTAATCACCTAAAATGAATTATGCTAGTTTGACTAGAATAACTTTAGGTTGAGTCTTATGATTCCTTAATGGATAGTTGAATTATGTATCTTGCGATGGTAGATCTCATGGTAGCTTGGGATTGAGGAATTAAGCTCTCCTAAGATTAGCCTGAACTAGCATTGGTAGGATGCTTTTCATGGTAACTTGCATTAGCATAGGCATGTTAGCTTGGGATTGAGGAATTAAGCTCTCCTAAGGTTTGCTTGAAGTAGCATGACTCGAATGCCTTCTGGTAGCTTGACTTGGTTAGGCCAAGACCATTTCATCATAGCTTAAGATTGAGATATTATACTCTCCTAAGGATAGAGTAGGGTTGAGGATTCATACTCCTCTATGGATAGCTTGCATCATATTGAATGGTTGGATGGTGGCTAGGTTGGTATACTTGTATCCTTTCTTTGATAGCTTGGATTGTATTATATGATGTTTTCCATGGTAGTTAGTTCTAGCATGGTAGTATGCTAATCTTTGATAGAGTAGAATGAAAGATAGTTAGCATTGAGTAAGTTAGCCTAAAGATAAGTACTTAGTGTGGATGACAGTATGGGATGCCATTCATACATGGCACAAGTATGACTTGAAGCTACTTATGAAGTGTCCTCTTATGTGATGAATACCTAGTTTGGTTTGTTGCTATAGTTGCCTCACCATGTTATGATTGACTTAGGTTGATAGTTCCTTGTCAATATGAAATGGGTCAATAGAGACACCTAGAATTTGTAGATGTGAATATGGTTACCTTAAGGATATGCTTAGTATGTGTGGTATTATGGGATGCCCCACATGCATTGCACACGTGTGCCTTGGGGTTACTTAGGGGTATAGTGCTCTTATGACATGAACACCTAAGTCTTGCCTATGAAGGTGGGTTATGACCAAAGAGAGGTACTTAGCTTGGATGGTATTATGGGATGCTATCTTTGCCTTGCACTAGTATAATTGGAGGTGGCTTGTGCAGTAGTTCACTTGAATATGAAAGTCAATGGTTGAAGTATGAACTTATGTATGTCTTATGTTGACTTGTTATAGTATGATGCTTATGTGGAATTTATGATATAGCTATGTTTGTCTCTTATGCATATGTCTTATGATTGACTAACCATTTGAGATGCGTTATGATATTGTGCTAGCTTTCATACTTGGTACATTTTGTACTAACGCATATTGCATATACATTCTAATCAAATGTAGGGTATTGGGAGATTGAGTTGCTTGGAGGATAGGTTCCTGGGTGCAAGAAGATTGAAGATTGGTGAGTCCTTACAGGTTCGAAGACAAACCCCCTATGGTTTCATTTATGTCCTTTCTTATGTTTTACACTTTATTTGGGCTGTCCCAAGACTTTTATTCATGTTATTCGAAGATGGTTTCAGCCAATGATGTTAGAAAGACTTCCGCTTTTACGAAATGTTTTTCAACTTTATGTTTAAAGTATGTTTTAAATTCTTCCTACATTTCTACGATCTTATGATATTATAATGCTAAGGGTAGGTATGGGTCCCCTTCGGGGTCACGTATGTCATGTCACGTCTATGGGGTACCCTCGGGGCGTGACAAACTTGTATCAGAGCATAAGGTTTTAGGATAAGTTTTACCATGTCTCAAACCACATCTAGTAGAGTCTTATTCATCGGTGTGAGACGCGACACGGCTATGAATAGGAGGCTATGGGATTCTTTGGAAAAAGTCTCACTTCTTCATTCTCTTACTCGTACCATAGAGTTGGTCTATAGTAGGCCTTTTTTCTAATCTGTCCCTTTATTTGTTTCAGGGTATGACTAATGCTAGGAAGAATTCTAGGAGGGAAAGAGAAGACAATGGGGATCAAGAGATTCCTCCCCATGTTCCAAATCAAGTTCCTCCTCAAGTTCCTAATGACCCTCCAATTGGGGATGTCACTCTAGCGGAGTTTAGGGCTTCTATGAATTTGTTGGCTCGAGCCTTGACGGCACAAGTCAATAGAGAGGTGAGGGCTCCTACAAACCTTATAGGAGGAATGTGTGCATATAGGATTAGGGATTTTTTGAGGCTTCATACCCACCGGAGTTTAGTGGCTCCAACGTGGAGGAGGATCCAAATGGGTTCATAGATGAGGTTTATAAGACCCTTGCTATCATGGGGATAACTTCTAGAAAAAAAGTGGAACTAGCCGCTTACCAATTGAAAGAAGTCGCCCAAATTTGGTATGAGCAATGGAAAGATTCTATGCCGGTACAGGCGGGTCCTATAGAGTGGGAAACTTTTAAGTTGGCTTTCCTTGATAGGTTCTTTCCTCGGGATTGAGGGAGGCTAAGTCGGAGGAATTCATAAATCTTAAGCAATGAGTGTCAATGAGTATGCCTTCAAGTTCACTCTTTTGTATAAGTATGCTCCATCTTTGGTTGCAAGTCCTAGGGATTTGATGAATAGGTTCATGAAGTGGGTGTCCGAACTAGTAGAAGAAAAAATGTCGTATGGCAATGCTTGGTGATGACATGGATATATCACGCCTCATGGTGTTTGCCCAACAAATAGAAGAGTCAAAACTCAAGAAGGAGAGGGCTAGGGAGAAAAAGAGGACTAGGGTGGATAATTATGGGTTCGATGGGCATGGTCGTTCTAGGAATCGACAAAGGTTTTCCGGAAAAGGTTATTCTAATGCTTCTAAGTATAAGGATGAGAGGGTGTCAAACCCTAGGACACAAGGAAAATATAGTGATCCCCTTTGGCCTACTTGTTCTAGGTGTGGTAAGAGGCATGAGGGTAGGTGTTTAGCCGATAGAGATGGTTGTTTTGGATGTGGTGAGAATGGCCAGATGAAGAAGGATTGCCCAAAGGCAAAGGCTACGATAAGAGAGGGTAAGAAATTTGCTCCTAGTGGTGGGATGATGAGCCTCCAAAGAGGAATAGGTTCTATGCTGTCCAATCCAAGGATGATCAAGAGTGATCTCCTCATGTACCTTTCCACTATGTGCTTCTTTCATGTTTTAAAAAATTTCAAGATTTCATATTTCTATGATTTGCTATGTTGGACTTGATGTTATCCTTGTTATGATTGATCTTTAGAAAAGCATGTGTGGGATTACTCCCAAGGGGGAGATAGTGAACAATTTCTACAAGGTTTTTACATGATTATATATTGCCATGATTTCTTTGTATGTTTATGAAGATGTGTAGGCCTTGTTGGAATTGATCTAATTGCATTGCATTATCTCTTGTTGTAGTATCCTTGATTCAATATGCATTGTAGGCTCCATGAATTTATGTTGAACCTATTGTAGCTAGGAGATATTCGTTCCTCCTAGGAAATGAGTAAGTATGTCTCTTCCATGCATTTTGAGTTGCATTAGGTATGTCTAGCTTGGAATTGAAGTTTCCTTGGTTGTTAGTGTGCATGTAGATATAGTGCATGCAAGATGGGCTGCTAGTACAAAGTCATTTTCCTTTAGGAAGTGTTTAGAAAGGTCATTCGAAGAGGAATATTTCCAAGGGGGAGATATTGTAATACCCCAGTAATTAATAGACCGAACTCGAGCCACAAGTTAGGGTTCTACGGTGTGTTGTATGTGAAATAGTGTCATAGATGAGACTTTATGTGTTGTGAATGAGGAGTTTAATGGTAGGGCATCAAGGTGTGTATTATACCTAGTAGCCTAGATGATCTATACATGTTTGGTGGTGCATGGGAAGGGCAGCCACCAAGGCAAAAGGGCAAGCTTAAGCCAAAGGGCCAAGGCTGCCCAACCTTGGCAGCCACTGCCTAAGAGTTCACGACCAGTGGTGTGGATCACGGTCCGTGAAGGGGTCCTTAAATATGACTTAGACACTTGGGAGGCCAAGCCAAGAAACCTAGACACTGCCCCAAGTCCACGAGGCACTTCATGAGTCGTTGGCTTGATCACGGCCCGTCAAAGTTCCTGTGAAGGTGCCTGGGAGTTTGAGGTTGTCTTAGGGCCATGGAAAGTTGGGGGAGCTACTGGAAAGTAGACCACAGGTAACACCACGGACCGTGGTGCTCTTCACTGACCGTCCAAGTGGCCCTGGTGCCTGGGAAGGGGATCCCAACTTGACGACAATTGGGTAAATTCCTATTCCTCTTATGTTTAAGTGGTTTAAGTGTTGGTTGTTTGGGATGTCTTTTATTAACATATTAAGGCTATTTTAAGTATTTACCCCTTAATTTTAAGTAACTTTACACTAGACACAACTCAAAACCCTAAATCAGTCCTCTCTAAAATGTTTCTCTCTCAAAGAAGAACATCCATTGAAGAAGAAGCTAGGGTTGAAACTAAGGTCAAGAACGAAGGGTTTATTACTAAAGGCTTGTGCTAGGGCTTTGATCAAGGTATGTTTAGATCTTCATCTATGTGGTCTTCCACCCATAGAGTCTGCTAGAATTTCCCCTAATTTGTGAGGAAGAACCCTAATGAAAGTAGGGTTACTTCCAATGCATGGCTTTTAGGTTAGTATGATTCCAAACGGTTGGATACTACTCATATATGATTAAATTGATGTTGAGTTATGATATTATGAAGAATTTATGTGAATTCCTTAATTTACCATAATTTCCAAAGTATGTGGGTTTAGATCTTTTGATGTCGATTCTCTTGGGTAGTCGATATGTATGGAGTATATCCAAGGAAGTGAATATGACATCATGAATTGACTAGACCTATGCATGTATGTTAGAATATGAATTTAAATGATTAAGAATTGGGACTTTTGATGAATTATGCTTAGAATTGGCTTATGACTAAGTCTTAGGGCTAATGTGCCTTGAAATAGAGACTAGTATGACGATTGTGAAATAAAGTTTGAATGTAGGGCTTGAAGTCATAATGTTGATCACTAGGGCATATAGAATGAATCTAATATGATGAGTTAGCTTGCATGTATGTAGAATGTGAAAGGTTACTCACCTAAACTGAATTACGCTTGTTAGACTAGAATAGCTTGAGGTTGAGTCTTATGATTCCTTCATGGATAGTTGAATTATGTAGCTTGGGATGGTAGATCTCATGGTATCTTGGGATTGAGGAATTAAGCTCTCCTAATATTAGCTTGGACTAGAATTGGTAGGATGATTTTCATGGTAGTTTGCATTAGTATAGGCATGGTAGCTTGGGATTGAGGAATTAAGCTCTCCTAAGGTTAGCTTGAAATAGCATGACTAGAATGCCTTCATGGTAGCTTGACTTGGTTAGGACAAGACCATTTCATGATATCTTAGAATTGAGGTATTATACTCTCCTAAGGATAGCTTAGGGTTGAAGATTCATACTCCCCTATGGATAGGCTGCATCTTATTGAATGGTTGCATGGTGGCTAGGTTGGTATACTTGTATCCTTCCTTTGATAGCTTGGATTGTATGATATGATGTTTTCCATAGTAGTTAGGTCTAGCATGGTAGTACGCTATTCTTTGATAGAGTAGAATGAAAGATAGTTAGCATTGAGTAAGTTAGCCTAATGAAGTACTTAGTGTGGATGGTAGTATGGGATGTCATTCATACACGGTACAAGTATGACTTGAAGCTATTTATGAAGTGTTCTCTTATGTGATGAATGCCTAGCTTGGTTTGTTGCTAAAGTTGCCTCACCATGATATGATTGACTTAAGTCGATAGTTCCTTGTCAATATGAAATGGGTCAATAGAGACACCTAGAATTGGTAAATGTGAATATGGTGACATTAAGGATATTGTCACGACCCAAGCCTAGGGCCTAGACGTGACCGGCGAATGGGGAACCCGAAGGAACCCCAAACAAGCCTCATAGCGTATCATTACACATCCTTGGTCGCGGAAGCAAAAAAAAATGACCATAAGCGATAAGCATAATGAAGGGGGAAATCGGGACTAAGGGAACAAGAGAAATAAAAAATAAGAATGATACAAAAATACCATAGATGAGTCAAGCTCAAGCATAATACACAACTTGTCCAACACCACCTCTAAACATAGGTACTTTAGCGGGGGCCAAGACAAACAACTAGGCTCACCCTCATAGTCAAAACATAACTAAAAAGAAAAGTCTTATACATAGCAAAAGATCATGAGCAACGTCCCCGGAATGGAGGACTCACCAATAACCTTGATAGAAAATCGTATTAGCCACGCAGAAGAGGAGGGTCAAGCGGTGCTCCGGTCCCTACATGGTGACATCATGTAGGCATAGAGTATGCGTTAGTACGTTTGAATGTACTAAGTATATGGGATGCAATGCAATGCAACAAGGGATGGACATCATAGGCAAAATGCATAATCGTACCCGATAGATAGCATATTAATGAGATGATATGTATAATGATGCTTATATAAAAATCATATTTAGTGGGACATAGTACATATGTGGTGAGTGACCATCAATATAGTATTTCCAAGGCCTACCACCCCCTTGGAGAGGCGAAAGAGGTACAAACCCCTCAATGTGGTTACCCGGGCCTACCACCCCCCGAGCTAGGGACCAAGGTACAAACCCCTCGATATGGTTATACGGGCCTACTACCCCCCGTACTAGGCAACCAAGGTACCAACCCCTCGATACGGTTATACGGGCCTACTACCCCCCGTACTAGGCAACCAAGGTACCAACCCCTCGATACGGTTATACGGGCCTACTACCCCCCGTACTAGGCAACCAAGGTACCAACCCCTCGATACGGTTATACGGGCCTACTACCCCCCGTACTAGGCAACCAAGGTACCAACCCCTCGATACGGTTATACGGGCCTACTACCCCCCGTACTAGGCAACCAAGGTACCAACCCCTCGATACGGTTATACGGGCCTACTACCCCCCGTACTAGGCAACCAAGGTACCAACCCCTCGATACGGTTATACGGGCCTACTACCCCCCGTACTAGGCAACCAAGGTACCAACCCCTCGATACGGTTATACGGGCCTACTACCCCCCGTACTAGGCAACCAAGGTACCAACCCCTCGATACGGTTATACGGGCCTACTACCCCCCGTACTAGGCAACCAAGGTACCAACCCCTCGATACGGTTATACGGGCCTACTACCCCCCGTACTAGGCAACCAAGGTACCAACCCCTCGATACGGTTATACGGGCCTACTACCCCCCGTACTAGGCAACCAAGGTACCAACCCCTCGATACGGTTATACGGGCCTACTACCCCCCGTACTAGGCTTGGTCAACTCACAACACGTATATAGAGAAAATCATATACATGTGTCCATTTCATCATCATTTCAATAATTATATAACCATTCGATTCATAAGACGTACATTGGACCTTCCATTTCCTACGAATTCTATAAATGGGCATTTTATCAAACACATGATGGGCTATTGTTCATGTAAATGAAATCATGTACTTCAAGAGTACTAAGTCCAACCAATTTCAAAATCCATATAAAACAGCCCACCAACAACATACATATATATATACATATATAACAACCTTCATAATTTGATCATTGAGGCATGAAAACCATAAACATCATATAATCATTCCATTTCATGATAATATACAAAAATAGACCATAATAGGATGTGTAGTAATAATTCCATAATTCAAGAGTTCATAAATGATCATAAGGACCCATAAACTTGAAGTAAAATAGAGGATAAATGGTTGGACTTGTGGAAAGGAAGGTTTCCACAATCAACCCACATACCTCAACTTTGGAGAATTCTTGATGAAGATTGGAATGGAGAATTGCTTGAGATTGAATCTTGAATCCGGAATTAAAGCTTGGGATCCTTGAATTTGGTTGATGATCTTGGTGGAATTTTTGGAGAGGGTTTAGAGAGAGTTTTTGGATGTTTTGAAGTTAAATGACTAAGTATGGATATGTCCCCTTTTTATAAAAACGTCCCAACACTTAGAAAAAAAATTGAGGCGGGTGAACAGTGTTTTCGGCTACTGGAATTTGCATTTTCTGCCGGACAGGTTTTACGAAAATGGTCATAACTCCTTCATCCTAACTCGGAATGAGGTGAAACAAATTGCGTTGGAAAGCTAACTCACAGAGCTTTAATTTTGATAGTTTGAGCTCCTTCCAGTTCCTTGTGTGCTGAGAGATATGCCCCTTTAAAGTTGACCCTCAAAATCGCATTTTTTTGCGATTTTCAAATTTTGATACGGTTGTTCTAAAATTCGGGTTAGACTCATTTCCCACTCAATTTGACCCCCTGAATAAGAATATGAAGTCGAATTTCCGAAATCATGCACGGATTATGAGATATATGGAAATTACAATTATAGGTGTTTCCGAAACACATTTTTGGGCATTTTTGGGGTCGTTTCACTAAGGACTTCATCGAATGATTCGCCTACAATGTGGAGATCGTTCCTGATCGCTACTCCTTCGAGAAAATGAAGCAGAAGTCGACCGAAAGTTACAGAGAATTCGCATA
>NW_006239041.1:1308752-1316164 GCF_000226075.1 Solanum tuberosum
TTTAATTTTGATAGTTTGAGCTCCTTCCAGTTCCTTGTGTGCTGAGAGATATGCCCCTTTAAAGTTGACCCTCAAAATCGCATTTTTTGCGATTTTCGAATTTTGATACGGTTGTTCTAAAATTCGGGTTAGACTCATTTCCCACTCAATTTGACCCCCTGAATAAGAAAATGAAGTCGAATTTCCGAAATCATGCACGGATTTTGAGATATATGGAAATTACAATTTTAGGTGTTTCCGAAGCACATTTTCGGACATTTTTGGGGTCGTTTCAGATATGCTTAGTATGTGTGGCATTATGGGATGCCCCACATGCATTGCACAAGTGTGCCTTGGGTTTACTTAGGGGTGTAGTGCTCTTATGACATGAAAACCTAGGTCTTGACTTTCAAGGTTGGCTGTGACCAAAGAGAGGTACTTAGCTTGGATGGTATTATGGGATACTGTCTTTGCCTTGCACTAGTATACTTGGAGGTGGCTTATGAAGTAGTTCACTTGAATATGAAAGACAAACGGTTGAAGTATGAACTTATGTATGTCTTATGTTTGTCTCTTATGCTTATGTCTTACGATTGACTAACCATTTGAGATTCTTTATGATGTTGTCCTAGCTGTCATACTTGGTACATTTTGTACTAACACAAATTGCCTATATTCTAATCAAATGTAGGATGTTGAGAGATTGAGTTGCTTGGAGGCTAGGTTCTTAAAGTGTAAGAAGATTGAAGATTGGTGAGTCCTCATAGCTTCGAACACAAACCACATATGGTTTCATTTATGTCTTTTCTTATGTTTTAGACTTTATGTGGGCTGTCCCAAGACTTTTATTCATGTTATTCATAGATGGTTCGAGACAACGATGTTAGAAAGACTTCCACTTTTACGAAATGTTTTTTGACTTTATGTTTAAAGAAATTTTAAATTCTCCCAACATTTCTACGATCTTATGATGTGATAATGCTAAGGGCTTGAATGCGACCCCTTCAGGATCAAGTACGCCATGTCATGTCTAGGGGGTACCCTCGGGGCATGACAAACTTGTATCAGAGTATAAGGTTTTTGGATAAGTTTTAGGATGTCTCAAACCACGTCTAGTAGAGTCTTATTCATCGGTGTGAGCCGCAACACATCTATGAATAGGAGGATATGGGATGCTTAGGAAAAAGTCTCACTTCTTCATTTTCTTAGTCGTGCCATAGATTTTGGGTATAGCAGGCCCTTTTTCTAATCCGTGCCTTTTGTTGTTTCAGGGAATGGCTAATGCTAGGGCGAATGCTAGGAGGGAAGGAGAAGTTAATGGGGATCAAGAGATTCCTCCTCATGTTCCAAATCAAGTTCCTCCTCAAGTTCCTAATGACCCTCCAATTGGGAATGTCACTCTAGCGGAGTTTAGGGCTTCTATGAATTTGTTGGCTCAAGCCTTGACGGCACAAGTCAATAGAGAGGTGGGGGGTCCGACAAACCCTATAGGAGGAATGGGTACATATAGGATTAGGGATTTTTTGAGGATTCATACCCACCGGAGTTTAGTGGCTCCAGGGTGGAGGAGGATCCAAATAGGTTCATAGATTAGGTTTATAAGACCCTTGCTATCATGGGGGTAACTTCTAGAGAAAAAGCGGAACTAGCCGCTTACCAATTGAAAGATGTTGCCCAAATTTGGTATGAGCAATGGAAAGATTCTAGCCCAGTACAGGCGGGTCCTATAGAGTGGGAAACTTTTAAGTTGGCATTCCTTTATAGGTTCTTTCCTCGGGAATTGAGGGAGGCTAAGTTGGAGGAATTCATAAATCTTAAGCAAGGCAATATGAGTGTCAATGAGTATGCCTTGAAGTTCACTCTTTTTTCTAAGTATGCTCCATCTTTGGTAGAAAGTCGTAGGGATTTGATGAATAGGTTCATAACGGGGGTGTTTGAACTAGTAGAAGAAGAATATCGTATGGTAATGCTTGTTGATGAGATGGATATCTCACGTTTCACGGTGTTTCCCCGATAAATAGAAGAGTCAAAATTCGAGAAGGAGAGGGCTAGGGAGAAAAAGTGGGCTTGGGTGGATATTGATGGGTCCTATAGGCATGGTCGTTCTAGCAATCGACAAAGGTTTTCCGGACAAGGTTAATCTAATGCTCCTAAGTATAAGGATGAGAAGGTTTCTAACCCTAGGCCACAAGGAAATGATAGTGATTTCCTTTGGCCTACTTGTTCTAGGTGTGGTAAGAGGCATGAGGGTAGGTGTTTGGCCAGTAGAGATGGTTGTTATGGATGTGGTGAGAGTGGCCACATGAAGAAGGATTGGCCAAAGGCAAAGTCTACCATAAGAGAGGGTAAGCAAGTTGCTCCTAGTGGTGGGGATGATGACCCTCCAAAAAAGAATAGGTTCTATGCTCTCCAATCCAAGGATGATCAAGAGTGATCTCCTCATGTCCCTTTCCGGTATGTGCTTCTTTTATGTTTTAGAAAATTTCCAGATTTCTTGCTTTTATGACTTGCTATGTTGGACTTGATGTTGTCCTTGTTATGATTGATGTTTAGAAAAGCATGTGTGCGATTACTCCCAAGGGGGAGATAGTGAGCGATTACTACAAGGTCTTTACATGATTATATATTGCCATGATTTATTTGTATGTTTATGAATATGTGTAGGCCTTGTTGGAATTGATCTAATTGTGTTGCATTGCCTCTTGTTGTAGCATCCTTGAGTCAATATGCATTGTAGGCTCCATGAATTTATGTTGAACCTATTGTAGCTAGGAGATGTTAGTTCCTCCTTGGAAATGAGTAAGTATGTCTCTTCCATGCATTTTGACTTGCATTAGGTATGTCTAGCTTGGAATTAAAGTTTCCTTGGTTGTTAGTGTGCATGTAGATATAGTGCATGCAAGATGGGCTGCTAGTACATAGTAAATTACTACTATGCAGATATATTTACTAATAAGAAGTTTAATAAACAACACATGTTGACTAGCTAAACCGATACATGTGACAAATGAAACTATGAATTCAGATGGTATCTTTACAATGTCTACAAATCCTCTACTGGAATCCATGACAATACCACTATGAAATTCGCATAATAAAGACTCGACAAAGCCCCGAATCAACCTGGAGCTCACCAACAACCGTTGATTATCATGTGCTTCTATTGGGGAGATCTACTAGTTGAGTACATCTACCTGCAGAATGAAAAGCAGCGTCCTCAGACGTCTGTACGAAAGAATGTACTGAATATGTAAGGCATAATACAACTATATGTAAAATGAGAGCTCAACTGAAACCAAATACCAATATATAAGGATTAGAGACCACCTTTTCTTATACTTGTGGAATCGTATATGTTATATCCTTTTCTTTACTTTTCTTTGCATTATAATATTTATAAGACATATGATACAAATGACCAGCTGATCATCGGTAGAAGAGGATGAACCATGCAAGGCATTTTAACCCCTGGGATGCTGTCCTCATAATTCCACAAATTAGGATCGTCCCATGCTGGGCTTTTGCCCTTGAGCTGCCACCCTCTTATACCAATTAGGATCGGCCCATGCTAGGCTTTCGCCCCTGAGCTGCCACCCTTCTAAAACACGTACGCATGACGTCTCAATAGATATGGTTAATGAAATTAGAATATGACAAATCAAACCCCTTTCTTGACCATGTAATTCACTGAAGATACACAAGTAGAACTCATACAAATAAGGAATTTAATGTACCTAAACACAAGACATGCAATCGACATATCAAAAGAACAAATGACAGTAGGACTTATGATTACATAAGGGGACAACATGATCTCAGATCCTTATGTTGAAGTTTAGAATGAGGAGGGGCATTTAGGATCTCTATCATCTTCTATCCCCAAGTATCTTATGTTACATTCTAGTCCTTCCACAATACTTCAATGAAGGTTACACCTTCTGTGCTTAGCTTCTGGGCCTTAACAATCAAGAATTACTATAGTATTTTCCCAATTTTTTTCATATGGAACTAACACATAAAATCATAGGCCTAAACTATCGGGGCTCTACTTTCCCTTCTCTTTTATCGTATGACGTTTTTCAAAGGTTTGTCTTATAAGAATGCATAGTTGCTAATATAAACTCTAAAGTTTTATGCCGCACCTTCGCATTAGGCATTATGCTAAGTTATTTATCAATGGTTGTGATAAAATTTACATATATGGCCAACCTTTTCTGGTCAAAATCTTCACTACATAATGATACAAGGAAATGTTTTCCCAAAATGTTCAAAATTAAGTCAATAAACACAGAGGGGCATAGTATACAGATAAGTAAGTCACATTGGGCATGACACATAGTCAGATAATTAGCATGCAATACCCACACAATATGGACAAGTGACATGAACAAAGTAACCAGTGCAATAAATAACATGTAGGGAAAAGATCCTAAGAAAACATATACCAATAAACAAGGATGCTCCGAAGCGGATAACACTTCCATGCAAGCATTCTATGACATTAGGTAACCTATGAGAAAGTAATCCACAATGGGTAAATGACATCCACATAGATAAGTTATAGAACATTCAACATGTATAATTATATAACAAACCATCATTGGAATCTATGAGATATGTTATAGAACCACTCTACCATGTTAAGGTCAAACACACAGTCTTAAGCGTTAAGTCACGGGTGGGATAGTTCTGCTCATATTCCTTACTCACCTCAAAGCACATACAATTGATTTACCCATCTACTCTCTTCAATATCCTTAGAATTCTTATAGGTGTTCTGCTATTGGAAATTGGCTTCCTTCTAGGTCAATATAAATACTACAGTTAACATAGAAAAAAAATCCTCAATAGTTCATCTATTGGAGTAGGAGGCCGAAGTCAATTTTACCTTCGTTACTAGATTGTGTTATATCATGCTCAATATCTAGTGCCTTTTGAAGGTCGAAATAGAAAATAAATAGTGAAGCTTGAACGCACCATAAAACATGAACTCTAACAACTTGGAAATGTCAGGTACCTATAAAGTTATATCATGATTCATAATGTCTTAAAGTTAGCCGCTTTTGGCTTAAATAGATAAGTCTAGCCATACTAATAGATTTCCTCTATTTTTTTATAACAAGTGAGTGTGCTCTGACTATTTTCCCATGCAAGATAGCAAATAAGAACAACTAGCATATGATCAGTTTTTACTCTCCCTTAACTGGACTATGATTGACATTTTACTGCAGGCATATATTAAATGAGTCATGTTAGCTCTTTTCAAATTGATGGAAGTCTATACATGTGAATAATGCTCTGCTTCTCTTTTGTACTAATGATGTAGATGAACTAGGTGCTTGTACCTTCTATCTAGGTAACCATTCTATTCCCCTCTTTTTTTTCTTGTTGTTATCAAGACCAAATATCAAGACTTGAATTAATACTAAAATGACTTCTCTGTCTAACAAAGGATCCCAAAGTTGTTCCCGGGTGCGCCATTATAACTCGTTAGGATTGAAGAGTTGATAAATTTTTATTGCCTCATACACTTAGCAACCTCTCTTTCATAATCACCTATCTCACTCCTCTATAGCATCCTCATATCACCCCTACTCCTATGTTTAGGAAATTTGATATATCCCATCTCTTTCTAACAAGAAGCTCTACGAACATATTCGGCCCGTGTAATTCAAGATTCATTCTCACATGATTCCTATCTAACAATTACCTTTTAATCAAAACTAGTAGCTTCATGTACTCTAATCCCACTATGTACAACCTGACTAATCACAACTTATGTCTAACCAATCAATTTTTTTCCTTTTGTCAACCTTACCCTTTAGTCTCATACTAATCCTCTATAGCTAAAACTTAGATGATAATAGGAACTACCATACATATATCATTTGCAGAAATTGGCACACCTCTATCCCTATGTTTTATACACAAATGTTATGAGTACTTATTTGGGGTTGTTGGCACATACCATATAAAAGCCAAATATTCACATATTCATGATGATATATGGTGAGAATTTGGGCCTTGTCAGCCAATTAGGGGTATCTATAGTAACACTATTGCACTGATACATCCACCTATCATATTCTGCCATTGATTTCTTCTAAAAAATACTGGTTCAACAACATCAATTGCGAGAACATGTGTAATGCTAAAATTTCTATGTACATCATAGACTCTTAACAAGTATCCTCTATAGGAATACATCCTACAAATATGGAGGAAATATAGAACTCAAGATTTGGTTATATCCTCCTAGATCTGACTGGAAATGCTACATCACATATATGTAACTAGGTAACCAATCATTTTTTTAAAGCATATATTATATCTTTCTCAATTGAACCAACGTGATACAAATGGTACAAATGCAACTTTTAGAAGCAAATAACATAAAATCCTTACAGACCTTGTGGAGTGAGACAGTCGAATAAAATGAGCTCAATCTAGTCTAAATTTGATAACTTAAGATCTTTTTCTGTAGTTGCATGCTAACATTTTAGCTACCGTTAACCTAACCATAGTAAGCATAATATGAATAACACGATCAGGTACAAGTGGAAATTGATTTCTTAACTTTGCTCTATCAAACGATTTGGATTATGAAGGAAAGTAACATCTCCTAAATGTCCAAGAAGCCCCCTAATTATAAATGTGGCACGCAACACATTCATAAGTAAGTCTCTACTAGACATGGCTTTGTAGACTCCCTAGGACGAACTGCTCTGATACCACTTTTGTCACACCCCAACCCTAGGTGAGGCGGACAAGTACCATATGAACACATGCTTTACAAATCACCTATGATGAAAAAGTAAACTACTACTACGCAGATATATTTACTAATGAGAAGCTCCATATACACCACATGTTGACTAGCTGAACCGATACCTGTGACAAGTGAAACTATGAATTCAGATGATAGCTTTACAATGTCTACAAAGCCTCTACTGAAATCCATGACTATACCACTATGAAATACGCATAGTAAAGATTCGGCAAAGACCAGAATCAACTTGGAGCTCACCAACAATCGTTGATTATCATGTGCTTCTATTGGGGAGATCTACTAGTTGAGTACATGTACCTACAACATGAAATGCAGTGTCCCCAATAAGTGACGTCAGTACGAAAGAATGTATTGAATATGTAAGGTATAATACAACCATATGTAAAATGAGAGCTCAAGTGAAACCAAATACCAATAGATAAGGATTACAGACAACCTTTGCTTATACTTGTGGAATCGTGTATGTTACATTCTTTTATTTGCTTTTTTATGCATTATATTATTTATAAGACATGATACAAATGACCAGTTGATCAACAGTATAAGGGGATGACCCATGCTAGGAATTTTAACCCCTGGGATGTTGTCCTCATAATTCCACAAATTAGGATCGGCCCATGCTAGGCTTTCGCCCCTGAGCTGC
>NW_006239041.1:1316250-1342424 GCF_000226075.1 Solanum tuberosum
GCTACCACCCTTCTATACCAATTGGGATCGACCCATGCTAGGCATTTGCCCCTGGACTGCCACCCATAATTATACAGATTGCATCACTTAGATTCTTTAATCTTTGAGATTGTTATTTTTATATTCATAACTCTTTTGAGATTGGTCTTTTGATGATCATGACTCTTTCAAAATTGTTGTTTTGGTGGTCATAATCATTGTTGAGATTTGGAACTATGGACCAGTAGTAGAAGACATATGAATATGGACTTATGATAATAACAATGACCTGGGAAGCAAATGTGACATGCATGTGTATTACTTTGGAGCTTATATGACTTAGTAAGCATTTTGACATCTCAAATTGAAGCACATATCAAGTGAGACATTTAACATTCAGCCAAGAGATTTGAACTCTATCTGATAGCCAAATACTCACTAACTAATATCAAATACAAGGTATATGTGAACGTGGAACCAAGGGAGAACATGGGCAGATTCAACTTTAGGACAGATACATATTCCAAGTAAGTACATATAAAATGTACAATAGAGCAAGTAGGGATCTTGTGAGGTAACATTAGAGTCCAACACAATGGGAGTAATAACCAATAAAGGTAACATATGAACATGTTAAAAGATGACATATATATGGATAATTGAAGAAAGTTGGCATGATATGGGCAAATTGTATATCCAACATATAAACATATGTACCATGTGTAATCTAGGATCATTTTGATTTATATAAGGGAAATACCTAACAAGGGTACTTTGACAATCAAACAAGTTTAAACCATGCATGCTAATACTTGGTAAAGTAAGCACGTACATTTAGTAACAAACTCATATTAGAGTACTCACTTTACTGCTCTAGGGAGTAGGAACTGCAACTATGGATCAGTCACTACCAAGGGAATTTAGAAAGCTTAATTTTTGTAATGCAATTGTTGGATTCATGCCAAATAAATAGGAAATCGAATAGCCTTACATACCTTGCTATACAATTCAATACATATGAATTAAGATCCTTCTCTTCAAATTACTAATCTACAATAAAATAAGTTTTAAGACTAGTGTTAGTAGCTAATCAATCAATTTGATCTACTTGATCTCACCTAAATAGTAACCAAGCAGTAGGCGTGCATTTTATCTAGCCAGTGTTTTCTTTCCTTCTGTTTCCCTTTAATCACGTCTATATACTGTACAACCTTCGTATCAAGTCCTCCCCAAAACTCCCTGCAATATTTATGTCCTTTAACGTCTCCATAACTTTCCCGCACATCCAATCACATCCCTTATCATAACATACATAAATTAATCCTTAAACATAATAATGTAACAGAAGCAAGATGAATCATGGTTCCTGATCACCAACACTTGAAGAGCTAACATTAATTTTAAAGTTCTCAAACAAGCTCATAACTGAATTTAAAGAGGACTCCCCTCCATGGCTGTCCCAACATGCACTAATCACCAGAACATCCACCCCAATATTACACCATGTAAAAGTAACAATTTCCAACTCACTAACACATACCAAGTGTCCTAATTTACTCAAGCACAAGAGCGAAAAAATTACAGTAGCTTACCTTGCAGGACAGAACTACCACTTGCTAAGACTTGGATTCTTCAAGGTAAAGGTTGTCCTCCTTAACTTGTCTTAAATTATACCTTCCAATAGATTGAACTCCCTAATGTTCAATAACCCTAATGGTATTTAATGGATGTTGTATGAAGCTTAAAGAGAAGACAGAAAGCTATAGAAATCAGATTTTTTTGTCAAAGTAAAAATGTCTGGAAAAAGCTGATATCTATCCCTTTTAAAGGGACCTGCTTTGGCCGACTTTCTCACTCATTTTGGGCCATAATTTTTCAAGTAGGTGACTCACCAACTTGGACTTTTTGCTTGGGCCTTTTTGGACTTAAGAGCATTGGGTCTTGGCTGTCCATTTCCCCTTATTCTTCTAATCAACTTGGGCCAGATTAATTCAAGTAGGTGGTAGTGTACTTGGCCCAATAACATGGTCAAAAAAGTCCTAGTAGGTGATGCACCTACTTGGTCCTTTGGGCTGGTCAATAAGTCAAAGTAGGTGATGCACCTACTTGGTCCTTTGGGAAGGTCAATAAGTCAAAGTAGGTGATGCACCTACTTGTCACCTACTAGCTTACTGTAGTCAATCAAGCACCTCAATATCTTATTCCATTTCTAGACCTTAATTCCTTTAATTTCACTTAAAACTTATATACACTATGTCAATTTAAACTTTAGACTGAAATACCACCGTATGATCTCAAGTTTAAATATTTCCATCGGCGTCAACTTAATCGGGTCGCATCAAAATCTATGGGCAGTTCCACTTTAAAACTATTCTATTGTCACTAGTCACATAGGAAACCGAGTCCATAATTATACCACATGGCAATTTCTAAGCGTCATATAAATAGAACTAGTACACGTATAATACAGGGTGTAACATCCTCCCCCCTTATGATCATTCGTCCTCGAATGATACATTAAGCTGATAATTTGGTAAACCTTGGAATTTCATTTGGAGATTTGCAAGAGTTTCCTTTGTAAATAAGACTATCCAAAATATATAGACTAACCTAAAACACGTACGCATGACGTTTCAATAGATATGATTCATGAAATTAGAATATGACAAATAAAACCCCTTTCTTGACCATGTAATTCACTGAAGATACACAAGTAGAACTCATACAAAAAAGGAATTTAATGTACCTAAACACAAGACATGCAATCGACATATCAAATAAAAAAATGCTTGTAGGACTTATGATAATATAAGGGGACAACATGATCTCAGAACCTTATGTTTATGTTTAGAATGTGGTGGGGTATTTAAGATCTCTATCATCTTCTATCCCCAAGTATCTTATGTTACATTCTAGTCCTTCCACAATACCTCAATGGAGGTTACACCTTCTGTGCTTAGCTTCCAGGCCTTAACAATCAAGAATTACTATAGTATCTTCCCAATTTTTTTAATATGGAACTGACACATAAAATCATAGGCCTAATCTATCGGGGCTCTACTTTCCCTTCTCTTTTATCTTATGACGCTTTTCAAAGGTGAGTCTTATAAGAATGCATAGTTGTTAATATAAACTCTAAAGTTTTATGCCGCATATTCGGATTAGGCATTATGCTAAGTTATTTATCTATGGTTGTGATAAAATTTACATATATGCCCAAACTTTCCTGGTGAAAATCTTCACTACATAATGATACAAGGAAATGTTTTCCCAAAATGTTCAAAATCAAGTCAATAAACACATAGGGGCATAGTATACAGATAAATAAGTCACATTGGGCAAGACACATAGTCAGATAAGTACAAAAGGAGGCGCATAATATACGGGCATTAAGCTATAGAGATATATGGTGTACGCGCGCATATGGTTCATAGGTAGCGTGTGAGCGAAGGAACTATAAGGGATGTAGGAAATAGACTAGATGAGCACATGATGCATGGGTACTAAAGCTACGAAATATATAATATGTAAGTAAGTAGACTATATAGCATGTAGACATATAATAAAATGAACTACGGAACACAAATCACATTGAGCAAGTGTGTTATATCGAATGGATAGGTGGATGAACATGTCCATAAGTAAAGAGGTACTCTTCCATGAATAACACGAAAATTTAAAGAGGGACTAGTCCCTAATTGAAATAGCATGTTTATGATGAAACAAGATTACTTCAAGAAAGTATTGTAAGTATGTTCTAATGTGAGATTTACTTGACATGATGTATGCTTAGCTTGGATTGTTTCTATAGTTGCCTTCCTTGATATGTTTGACTAAAGATGAATGTTCCCTTGTCTATGAGAAATAAGCAAAGGATGAGAATAAAAGATGATGAACATGAATGATGGCCTAAAGTGGTTTACTTAGCATGGGTGAGATTTATGGGGTCTTATTCATGCATTGCATAAGTATGCTTTAAGGTTACTTATGAAGTGTTCTTTTATGTCATGTAGATTTAAGTGTATTAACCATGCTTATGACTTATGTTGATGTCTCTTATGATTATGGTATATGTCTTATGTTGACTAATGTCTATGATATGTGTATGTTGATGATTTATGCTAGCTATCATATTTAGTACATGTTTGTACTAATGCATACTTTTGCCTGTATTCTTATCAAATGTAGGGTTCGGCGATATTGACTTCCATCCTCATGGCTAGGTTCATAGTAGAGCAAGAAGAGAAGTTTTGGTGAGTCCTCATAGCATTCGAGGGCTTGACCACAATGTCCTTTTATCTTTCATTTTATGTTTAGAACTACTGGATGGGCTGCGCCACAAAGACTATTCATGTTTTAGATGGTTTGAGACAAGTGTAAAAGATTTCTGCTTCGTTTTATGAAACTTTGATGTTATGAAAAATGTTTAAAACTTCCATTCATTTCTATTTTATTATGCCATGATATGATAAGGGGCTTGTATGAGGCCTCTCGGGGTCTTGTACGCCTTGTTACATCTAGGGGATACCCCTGGGTCGTGACACCTTCCTTGAGGTTAGAAGTTTGATGTTTATTTTTTATATCTTGCATAATGATTGAGAAGTGTACTTGATGTTTTGAAATTTGTCTATGGCTTAACTGTTTGTATCAACCAAAGTGATATTGTTCCTAGTTTGATTTTTATTGAGATGAGTGTTAATGCTTGCTCGAAGATGAGCAAAAGTTTAAGTATGGGGTGTTGATGTGAGGCAAAAAATATATATTTTTAATCATTATTTGTCTCACATTTATTATTTGTATTTGTCCTTTTTTAGCATGAATTTTATGGATTGTGCTTAATAGTGTTTTATTTGTAGGAGTAAGATGGAAGATTATAGAAGGAAATCAAGCAAGTAGCTTAATGAATTAAATTGAATATAATAATATATTTTATATAAAAGTGCAGATTGAAGAATCAAATTGAATTGCAATATAACTGTTGTCGTGTGGCAGCAATTAAAGGCAAAACGACATGAATTCTTGAGGTGGCACAATTCAAGTTGATTTTGGTTTCTCAAATTGTTTTAGACACGATTATTTTATTTAGGGTTTTCTACCTCTATAAGTAGTCCATGAGAATAATTATTAGTTTAAATTACTTTTATTTTCTTGTTTTAGTATTTCATGCTTGATCACCATACAAGTAAATACATTGTCTATTCTTCGACTCAAAAGACAAAGAGATAGATAGACCAACGAATACAAAAAGCTTGATCTTTCTTGCATATTGCTTGATTAGATTTGTGTTTAGGATTGACACCCTGATGAACACCAAGCTTGGTTACGAAACATAATGAAATTTAAATGCTCGCCAATAGGACCTGTCTATCCCCGCTCAACGATGTAGTTCGAAAGTCAATTATAATGGAGTAGGCGATTAGAGATCGAGAGACCATGATCATAAAATCAACCCTGTAAATCAGTAATTTGATAACCATAGTTAATTCATGCATGAGATGTGATACATGAAACCTATGTATATTGCATCCCTAGAATTTTCCAAAGATGGTAAGTAATTTTATTATTTCATTCTTGCATTCTTAGTAGTTAAATATAAATTAAACTCCTTTGGCACACCTGAAAAAATAATTAGACTAGTATAATTTAGTAAAAATTAATTAATCGACAAGTCCTTTGGGTTCGATAATCTAACTCTTTTAGAGCCACTATATTACTTTCGCGACCACGTACACATGCGTGTGCAATTGGGAGCAACAACCACAATGGATCAAGAAAAACCTTTGGATTGAGTCATACGAGTTCACCACTGAGGCCAAGAATTTACTCTCAATCATAAATATGCAACTGAGTTATCCCTTCGAAGAATGAGACCAATATGTCTCTGGATAATGCATTGTTGATTTGTGCTATTATGGATGTACTTCCTGTTGATATCGAACATATTATTGTGCAACGCATACAAGAGGTAGTCATTGGAGATATTAAAAGTCTTTACTTTCCTTCTTCGATTACTTACGTATGTCAGAATGGGGTGGACAAAAAGTAGATGGACAATTAAAGGCCTTGAAAAGCCTATTCATCTATTGAAGAAGAAAGAGGAGGATTGATACCCTTGATCCGGAGTTTGGAACTTGCATCGAGAGTGCTGCTCCACCTTCCACAGACTCCACCTCTACATCCGTTGGGCAACTACGGATTGGACCTCCAGCATTGGTTCACATATCTGGACAAATGCATTGTAAGTACTCTCAGATTCAAGAGCTTGTGCGTAACCTCCCCACTAGACCTAGATAGAGCTCATCCTCTGCCCCAAGTAGTATTTCATAGACTTTGTCCACCATAGTGCATGAGCAACAAAATATCAAAGACAGGTTGGCTAAAGTTGAGAGGCCAGCAGCAGCAGAAGAAGGAGCACAAGAAGAAAAACAAATTTCTGATGAAGATGATGGACACACTCAGGAGGTTCTGTGGTATAGATGATGAAGATGATTCCCTCTGGGGCCCTGATAGCTCCAGTTCTAATTGAGACGTCTTAGAAAGTCCCTTGTGTTCTCTTTTTGATGTTTGTACTGTAAGGACACATTTTCATTTTTAGTTAGGGGCGTTTTTCATAGGGTACTTTAATTTATATGACTGATGTTGGGATTTCTACTCTACTTTGTTGTTGATTTTTCTGACTGTGTCTTTGTTGGGCTTGTTTTGGATTTGTGTGGCCTTGTCGGGCCTTGATTTTATGTATGTGATATGCTTTTGTTGAGATTGTGTGGAATTAGTCATTTTGTTTTTGTTTCTTGTTATTTATTTTGATTTACGGCTTCATTGTTTTTACTTTGATATGGAGATGTTGAGTGACCATGCCCAATGATTAGGGGTGGATATAGGTCAGTTTGGTTTGTTTTTTCATTAAAAAAAACCTAAACCAATTATGTCAATTTATTAAATATAAAAATTAAATCAAACCACATAAAGTCGATTTTTCGGTTTTGGCTTTAGTTGGTTCTTTCGATTTTTTCGATGTTTTACAACTATACAGTATTTGAAAAACAGATCAAATATATTTTCACTTACCTGTTTGATAAGCTAAACTTAAAAAATGTTAAATGAATAGAAATTTTCGAAAAGACTAAAAAATTCACATGAGTACAATTTATTTATTTTTGAAATATCAACGTTCATTATGTTAAAATAATAATATTAAAGGCTAGAGGCAAACTGAATACAAAATAAAATATTTACAAAGTAAATTGTTAACTTCGAATTTGAAAAACTATAACAATATAATTGTAACTTCGAATCTTAATACAAAATAAAATATTTACAAATTTTACAAGCCCAAATGTGACATAAAATATACAAACATTGAAAACTATAAACTAACTAAAAAAATATTAACAAAGTAGATTATAAATAATATTTTTTATCTATAAATAAAATAAAATTATATATATATGTCAGTTTGGTTTGGGTTCGGTTTAACTTTTTTTCTTTTAATACCAAACCAAACCAAGAGTGGTCGGTTTTTTTTTTCCAGTTTGATTTGGTTCGTCAGTTCGATTTGACTTTGCGATTTGGCTTGTACACCCCTACCAATGATAGATAGAGTGATGACTTTCTTGGGGGCAATTCATCATTTGGTTGTGAGTATATTGATGAGATGTTTTGTGTGGTGAAGTCTGACTAGCAAATACATGGTGAAATCTAAGTAGCCATATGTGGTAAAGTCTGAGTAGCCATGTCTCGAAGTAGGGCTGGGTATAAATATCGAAAATCAGATATACCGAATCGAACCGAATTTTTTTAGTATTTTGGTTTCGGTATTTTGGTTTTTGGTTCGGTTTTCAGTATATATTTTCATAGTTTCAATATTTCAGTTCGGTTTTCGGTATGTGATTTTGTATATTAACCGAAATATATTATATTATAATATATATTAATATTATATTAATTATTTATATTATATATTATAAGCAAAATGGAAAATTAGGTCAAGAATTCTAAAAAATTTCACTTTTCAATCGCCGTACAGTGCAGCACACTACCCAGTCCCACTTTCCATCGCCGCACATTCAGTTTTCAAAGTTCAACTCTGTCTCCCATTGTCGGCACCACACGTCCCAATCCCAATTTCCCACTTCCCACTTCTCGACATCGACCAGCGACGTCGAGGCTCCGACTGTCGCGACCAAAATCCAAAAGCAATCGACCGACGAGGCGGCGACCAACAAGATTATTTTTTGTTTTCAAGATTTCTTCTTCCGTTTTCTTTTTCTTTCTTTTTGATTTTCGCTTTTGTTACTAGTTAGTACGTGATTTTGAAATTAATAAACCGATCTAACAAAAACCAAACCGAAATAATAAAAACCGAACCGAACCGAACCAAATTATTTTGATTCGGTGTTCGGTACACTTATTACACAAACCGAAAATCAAAAAAAAAAACCAACCGAACCAAATTATTTTGATTCGGTGTTCGGTACACTTATTACACAAACCGAAAATCAAAAAAAAAAAAAACCAAAACCGAACCAAATTACCGAATGTCCAGCCCTATCTCGAAGTGATGTATGAATTTTCCTAATGATAGATTGATTGACATATTTCTTAAGAGCAAAACATCATCTTTTTGGGAGGATGTGACTTGGTACTTGTTACATAGTAGTGCACTGTGAAAAAATTGAACATAACCTTTGATTGAAGACAATAGTTCCTAAGGGGAGGATGTAACACCACATAAATTTGTAACATCTAAAATAACGTGTACATTGGATGAGCCAATTTGAAGTGTTTCACATCAACAATCATTCAGATTATTTATTAACATATTTAATTACTAATAGAATAATCAAAGTTAAACCAGTACATGTGTCCTTGACCACATGACAAATTCAATTCTACCTTTTTGCCGGCGAAGAACATGACCTGCACCATTGGACCCAGTTTATTACGTATAGTGATTAAACCTTGATGATTGGGTTTACGTTGCCAGTGTAAAAAAAAAAAACTTCATGATTGGGACTATAAGATAATTAGCATTTTAAGTAAATGTTGCTAGGTCCTCAAAACCATCAAATTGGATCTAAACACATAAAATGTAGGGACGGATTGATGCTGGGATGATGACGAAAACCAAAACCCAAATCAACATAACATGTTAATTGTTGAAGACAACTTCATCAAAACACAACACGTACGGTTTGATTTAGTGATAGGAACCCATGGACTCCCATTTTATGTGTGCAGCACTAAAATGTGTGCATCTCAATTGTCTTCTTTAGCTGGAGTGACAAATTGTTACCAGCCTTTCCCTTCTTAAGTTCCACATCAGCTAATTATAGATAGAACTCTTCCCCTAAGCTTTTCAAGTCTCTGCATAAAAGAAAAATACTAGTTTGAAAAAATGCAGCTGATATGTAATACCCTGACCTAATGCCAGCATACATACCAAGCCAAATATCTTTGCCCATCTTTCAGCAGAAGCACCCGCGTCTTTTAGATGAGAACAATCTGAATGATCATAATTTAAATAATACGTTGAATTTTCAGTTGCTTCAGCTACCCAGAGGTTATTAACATTATCTCTTGCTCTCTTGATGACATTGCAAAAACAAACCTGCAAAAACTTCATTATTCAGCTGGGTGCAAATAAGAGAAACACCAGACTTCATCGACATTTGAGTTTTACTTTACAGTACAACCTTTTAAATTCATTAATCATGAATACCGTGGGAGCCTCAATGACATAATTTCCAGGATGGAATACATGCAAAGACCATAAGAGAAAAATTGACAGCTTATAAAATTTGCAGTACTAAGAACCCAGCCCCAGATGCCTTTCAGCAACACACCTATTTGTTAGAGTTGAAGTTAATGGTATATCAACATATCCTGTATGGCTGTATAGAAGAGGATTTTTCTGAAAGCACAATAAGTAGCTTCCAGAAAATCAGAGGTTCAGTAATGGTGGCTATGAGGAAAATCACACACTGCTAGTAGTTTAATCCGTACTCACCGTAGATTCTACAAGGTTGGAGTTCATTGGAGCAAATGAATCAGTTCCTATGCATGGTGAGGTGAAACTGATGGCCATCAAGGTTTCTAATTCGTCATCAGAATCCAACATAGCTTTGGATCCATCAGCCACAAATACCCACTGCTTTGTTTGATGAGCTTCTGTATACAACTGCCCCACAAAAACAACCACCGCAGCGATATCAAACTCCCTGAGTGAAACCAAGCAACAAAATAAGTACAAAAGAAGTTTCTCGCTTCGGGAGCACATGTATTGACTTTAAGATATTCCCACCAAGACCGACCTGGAAATAGGAACTTCACCCAATTTACTCAATGAAATTGATTGGCGAGGACAGAAAGAGCTCCTGCAGGATCAGGTATCAGATGTATAAATTTGTGCAGTAAAAGAATGAAAATAGCAGATACTTACTCAAAATGTTCAACTGCCAGAGGAGACAAAGGCAGCCATTTGGATGTGGACCCTTTCGTTTGCAAGTAAAGGGTGCTAGAGTCTGAGCTTATCGGTGTAAGCCCTGTAACAGAAAAAGCTTGACCCTCTGCAAGCCCACAGTGCTATACAACAAATCAGTTAGAGATGATATAAGTACAAATTTGAGAAACATATTGGCATAATGAAAGGATACAAGGTTAAAGAAAAATATCTCAGTGCAAAATCAGATAACCAAGAGGACATTAAACAATTTCATACCTGTTTCTCAGTAGGATTCCATATTGTAATTAAGCCTTCCTTTGGACAGCACTTCAATGGTGTACGTTTGCTAGTCAATCCAACAACTCTAACTCGCATAAACGGAGTGACATCTCTTTCAGCAAGTCCAGCAGTTTGCAAAGCTTTTTCAAGAGATTTTTGCAGGTCAGACTGCCTGAATGCCTGAAAATGACAAAAAGGGAATCATGACTAGCCTCCTACGGCTAAAGCGGGTGGAAATGAACGTACCTCCAACTTCGCTTGATAGGATGAAAATAAATTCAACTGCTCTGAAGTCATCTCTGCCATCAGAAGTTCTGGTTCTGCAGCTCTCTCGAGTATCGTTAAAATCCTTGCCCCTTCTTTACTTTCATAGTCGCTTCCAATGTATGCATCTCTCTTTTCTCTTTGAGATTCTGAGACTACTCCCTCAACAATGCTACTACGTCTACATTGACACAACTCACAAATATAGGTTTTATCAGTACAAATCCAGATATTCATAGATAAAACGTATCAACTAGTATTGACGTGAAAGTTGAAGTTGTATTAGAAAATACGGCAAATCCCCATACTAAGGTCTGAACTGTTCAAAGTGTATAGTTCGACCCCAACCCGGGTGATTTTGGCCGTGCCTAGGTGTATAGGTCAAGGTTTGACAGTGGGGAATGTGTTGGATGTGAATTAAGGTCACAGGGGAACTCTAGCACAAAGTTAAGTTGGGGGCTTCTTGACAAGCTAAGTTTCCGCATTAGCTTGGCCAAGGTCCATCTTCAAACAACTATATCCTTTCCTCAACATGTTCGTAATTATGTTTCATAGATGACATCTTGGAGTATTCGCAATGCGAAGGGGAGCATGCAGATCATCTCTGAGTAGTGATGCAGACACTAAGGCACCAGCAGTTGTATGCGAAGTTCTCTAAGTGTGAGTTTTTGTTGAACATTGTGGTGTTTCTGGGCCGTGTAATTCTGACAAGTGTATCGCAGTCAATTTTCAAAAGATTGAGACCGTGAAAAACTGGTCAAGGCCCACAACCCCTATGGAGATTCGGAATTTCTTGGGCTTGGCAAGTTACTATCAGAGGTTTGTTGAAGGTTATCTTCTATTTCTCCACCGTTGACTAAATTGACTCAAAAGACGACTAAGTTCCAATGATCGCAGGCTTGTCAGAAAAGCTTTTAGGAGTTGAAAAACAAATTGACTTCAGCACCGGCATTGACTCTACCATAGGGGATAGAAGGGTTCATAGTGTCCTGTGATGCTTGGAGGGTTGGCTTGGGTTGTGTACTAATGCAGCATAGTAAGGTGGTCACTTATGCTCCAATGCAATTTAAAAACCACGAGAAGAACTATTTGACGCATGATCTAGAATTGGCAGAAGTGGTTTTGCATTCAAGGTATGGCGTCATTACCTCCATGGGGTTTATATGGTTTGTCTTCACTGACCATAAGAGTCTTCAATATATCATTAAGCAGAGGGAGTTAAATTTGAGGCAACACAGGTAGCTTGAATTGCTCAAAGACTACAACATGGATATTCTTTGTCACCAGGGTAAGGCTAATGTTCTGGCCAATGCCCTCAGCCGACGATCTATGGGAAGCTTACCGCATCTTCAGAGGGATAGAAAAGGTATGGCTAAGGATATTCTCATTCTAGCGAGCTTGGGAGTCTAACTCTTGGACTACGAAGATGGCAGTATAGTTATCCAAAAACAGGTTGAATCATATTAAGTGGCTGAGGGGAAGGAGAAGGAGAATGATGATCCCATTTTTCTTCAGCTCAAAGGTGGGATACATCAGCATGGAATGACGGCTTATGAACAAGGGAGAAATGGCACTTTGAGGTGCCAAGGCAAGTTGTGTGTTCCTAATGTTGATGGGCTTTGTGAGAGGATCTTGGCAGAAGCTCACAGTTCACGGTACTCCGTTCATCCCAGCTCTACGAAGATGTATCACGATCTTAAGGGGGTCTATCGGTGTAATGACATGAAGAGAGGGGTGGTAGACTATGTAGCTAAGTGTCTGAATTACCCCGCAGGTTAAGGTTGAGCATCAGAATACCAGAGGGGGATGATTAACATTAACTATGTGATTGGTTTATCTCACTCATTTTGAAAACATGATTCCATTTGGGTGATCATGGATCGACTCACGAAGTTTGTCATTTCTTGCCCGTGAAGATTATCGACTCAGCAGAAGATTATGCAAAATTGTGCATTCAAGAGATAGCCTGGTGGCATGGGACTCCAATCTCCATTATCACATATTGTGGTGCTCAGTTCAGGGCAAATTTCCGAAAGTCCATGCAGAAATGGTTAGGCACACAAGTGAATCTAAACACGGCTTTTCACTCGCAAACAGATGGCCATGTCAAACACAATTCACACACTCAAGGACACGTTGAGGGCTTGTGCCTTGGACTTCAAAGGCAATTGGGATGATCACTTGCCCCTTATCGAGTTCGCCCTACGACAATAGCTACCACTCGAATATTAGGATGGCACCGTTCGAGGCATTATATGGCCAATGATGTAGGTTTTCTATTATGTGGTTAGAAGTGGGTGAAGCAGAGTTACTTGGGCCAAACTTAGTTCACCATGCTATGGAGAAGGTCAAGGTAATTTAGCACTGACTAAGAACAGCTCGGAGCTGTCAAAAATCATATTCAGATGTGCGCCGCAAAGAGCTAGAGTTTGACGTTGATGATTTGGGTGTTTCTCATGGCTTCACCCATGAGGGTTGTTATGCAGTTCGACAGAAAGGGGACGCTAAGTATACGGTATATTTGTTCTTATAGGATCCTAGTGGCCTACTAAGTAGAGTTGCCAATCGGGTTGTCTTCAATTCGTTAGGTTTTTCATGTGTCTATGTTAGGGGAGTGTGTAGGAGACTTGCCTCTCGTCGTACCTAACCAGTGTTCTGAAAGGCGCTCGCCTCTCGCCAAAGGCGATGAGGCGAAGCGAGGCAAGGTGAGGCGATGCCTCGTCATCTTTTACTAGTTAGGCGTGGTGAGTTCAGAAAAGCGACCAAAAGGCGAATGGCAAGGCGAGGCGACAATGCGTCACCTTATAAAAAAAAGGATCTGATTTAATAATTAAAAGGCAATATTAGGGTTTATTTGGTGTTTTTGCAAACCTAGGACTTCTCTCCATCGCGACTCTCCTTGCACCTTCGTGACCCTCTCTTCTCCAGTTCTCCTCCCTCACTACTTCACGACTCTCTTCTCCAGTTCTCCTCCATCACTACTTCGCGACTCTCTTCTCCAGTTCTACTCCCTCACTACTTCACGACTTCCTTCTTCTTCTCTTTTCCAATTCTCCTCACTACTGACGACGAGACCTCAGCTACTCAGCACTCAGCAGGTATGGTTTTAGATTATTTATTTCTTCTCTTCTTCTTCTTTCATATGCAGAAGAAGTGCAGACTCTGTTTTTCACTCTGTTTTTTATTTTGAAGCTACTGCTAACTTACTGCATTACTGCAATCTGCCTACATTTTTTTTAAAAAAAAAAAATCAATCCTTCTATATTTATTCTGCCCTACTCAATTTAGTTTTATACTAATTAATATAGTATTTGCTAATATATGTTATTGCTATTGAGATTTTGGATATTTATATATGCAAAATAAATATTTTAAGTATTTGGTATTGATTGACGCCTCAATCCAAAAAGGCGAGCGGCAACGCCACGAGGCGAGGCAGACCCATGTTGCCTTTCGCCGTCCAAAAACACTTTGCCTAACTAAGACATTGATGTTATAGAGAACTTATCCTATGAATAGATTCCCATAGCTATTATTGATCGCCAAGTCCGAAAGTTGAGAAGCAAGGAAGTGACCCCAGTTAAGGTGTTATGGAGGAATCATAATGTTGAAGAGGCTGCATGGGAGGCTGAACAAGCCACGAATTCAAAATATTTGCACCTAGTTTAAGGTCTTGAAGAAAGAGCTTAAGGTAGAATTCCTTTTCCAATACTCTATACTCATATTAAAATGTTTTGTCACTGATGCTTACGTATTCAAAGTCATATTTATGTTCCAAGTCTTTATACCTTCCATGATTCATGCTTATGAATTCTTTTCCGTGGCATATCCCGTCACTGATGACAATGATAGAGTGAGTATTTGGTAAGGAAGGTAAGTTATGCGAAATAAAATCCTTTTCATGTTTTCTAAGGCTAAGAAAATCCCATCACTTTTCCTTTTTATGTTGAATCCTCTCATATTTTCCCTCTTCCTTGCATTCATTTAACTACTATTTTCCTCTGACTGCTCTGTTCTTTTTCCTAATAACATGAAAAAAAATTAGTGACTTGTTTGATGTTGTTCTCTAAGCTCAGTGCAAGTTATTTTCTTTTTGTCCTTTGCCTGACGAAAAAGGAGATACTATCCACAGTGTCTTAACTTTATTTTCATGCCTCATAACAGTTCCAGTATTCAATATGCTCAGAAGGATTGAATCACTATCTTAAAGCAAAGGTCAAATATTTTGATTAGTAAAATATATTCAAGTGAAGGTTTCTAGGCCTTCTCATGCAATTTGTGTCTGTTACAGTTACCAAAATAATGGTGATATTAGTTGATGTAGAGCATGACTCAAACCAATTTGTGTTTTCCATTTTAAAAACTAATCTGCTATCCTATTCTAGATAGCTATTCTAATTAATAGATCGATACAGATGTCTGACCCACTGGAAATTTGATAGAAAATCACACATAACAGCAGAAAGTTAGATCACTTTACAGAAAAAACCAGTGTGCCACTTTTACTTATGTTGGAGCAAAGAAATCATATTTATTGAATAAATCAAGCGTGGACTTAAGAGTGATCCATAAGATTATTGCCATAATGTTACTAAACTAGTATCAGATGCACTGTGGTCTATGATGGGGTTGGGGCACATTTCTTGACGTATCACGGGATTCAAATGAGGAAAAAGCAAGAAGCTGGCAGGAGGACACAAAAGTGAGAGTGAAAGTTTATTACCAAAAGATATTCAAGGAAGCATGTAATAGCATCAAACAGTGACCGAGGACAAATACACATTTTGGGTGGATATACTGGATGATTATAAAATGATGCAACTCAAATGGACCACCTGAAGTAAGGGGTATAAGGGATAAAGGTAAAAGTGGGAAGCACTGAGCTATTAAATTGTTCAAAAGCTAGCTAGCATTTGCTTGATGCAAAAAGGCACAGCGAGCAAAACTCTTGATAGCTTTTCTCATCCAGAGTGAGGCAAAGATTGGCTGCATCACTTAAGTTACTTCTTTTTGCATCTAGGTGATAGTTTCTACCAATTGAAGAAAATGTGACGGACATTTTCAAATTAAAAAAAAAAAAAAAAAGTTAAAGCAATTCTAAAAATGAACCCATAATGCAGATACCAAGAGAAAGACAGAGAGAAATCTTTTAGCAAGCTTGCAGTCAAAAAAACATATAGTTATTTATTTGGTATCACCTTTCATTAAAATACTGCATCTCTTTAGCTTCCATCCGTTCAGATCTTACAATGAACCCCCGATTACTTAACCTGGATGTCATAGATTGTCATCAGAATCAAAACTATTTTTTCTTCCCCAACAACTTTCAATTACCTTTGCCTGAAGAGAACAGGATATATCCTTGAAATTACAACCAATGTTAGTGGAACAGCACCTCCACCATCCTTGATTGACATAAATGATAATGGAATACCACCACCTTTACCTAACAATGTTTACATGAAGCAAGACAGGACAAACGGAAACAGAAAAAATTATAATGGCATAGCCAGGATATAACTGCAAGTAATGAGTTTTTGGTATTACTAATACTTACAGAAGCCCAAACGAGATGCCCAATGAGCTCTATATGTCCCATTTATATGCAGCAGTAAACTAGTCATCCCTGACACCTGAAATTAATGCAGACCTTTAAAAATGCTAATAGAAACTGGAAAAGCCCTTGAAAGCAACAATATTTATTATCTAGAAGCTGCTAAAGGCAACAACCTCAAGAGGTGAAACAGGACCTGTCCAGCCACACAATCCAGCTCCCCAGATCTATAAATAACAAGATAAGCTGTCAGCAATATGAAATTCTGACAACCCCTAACTCAAAGAATAGACTATAACTATTAATTTAATGTGGTACCCTAAGCTTTTGACCAACAAACAGCTTTCCAGCAGCCAACTTCTTGGATAGTTGTATATCTAAGACAGCAATTATTGAATACCTATAAAACAAACAAATTCTGCATGATCAGGAAGTCCAATTGACAACACAGTGATAAACATTAATATTTTTCTTACCACCCATCGGTCAGTTCAACTTTTGCACAAGTTCCATTCTCGGTCGTGCTTGATAGTGAAGATTGAGGTCCAACTGGCGAGACACAAATTGAATAGATATTGGAAACACAGAGTACCATCATAGAAGAAGGTGGGACGTCTCCTTCTAAAATTCTCTTAACTGCAGATCGATGACCACGATTTACTTCTCTTTCATATCTGTCCAAAGGATGAATTGATGTTTTTATTGTACCTGCGAGATCCAAGAGGAAATGCACAAACTGGCTGAATTACAGATACCTGTATTTTAATTCTTCAAGTACATTGCATATTGTCAGAAGTTTCCCAGAAAATTTGCCACTGTAACACCTCTCATAAGATGCAAGTTTCCAAACAATCCACTTATAGTGATTTGTAATCCACCTATTGGAATGATGAAGAATATTTGTAAGCTTGTCGCATCAAAGAACAATTTAAAAGGAAGATAAACTTTTATTAGACATCAACCATATTAAACGATAGAATTGTCTTGATCTGCTCAGCAGACAAGTATACCCATGATTATAAGTTTATAACTATATAGATCAATAAGTGGATCTAAGAGAAAGTAGCATATAAAAGTGCAAGGATATCTCAACAATGTCAGAACTGTATGCAAAAGTTATCACCAAATCGTTTTGTAGTCTTCAACACAAGCTGCCAGACACACACAGATGCATAATTCAATGGGTACTATCACCAACAACTATGCATACTGCTACAAGCAACAATTCTTTAGTGCAGCACTTGAAACTAATTGGTTCCATCTGATAATTCATACTGTACACCCATGATTATAGCTTTATAGATCAATCCATGGATCTAAGGGAATGTAGAAAATACAAGTTCCTGCAACTCTCAACAATGTCAGAACAGAATGTGAAATCTATAGCCAAATAATTTTGTAGCTTCAACAAAAGCTCCCAGACACACATGCATGATTCAATGGGTACTATTATCAATATCTATTCATATTGCTACAAGAGGTCAACAATCATTTAATGCAACACTTGAAACAAATTGGTTGCTTCTAGTAATGTAGCTACTCCATCAGCAGCTATTCTGACAGCCAACAATTTTTTCTTAACGTTCTTGCAGAGAAGTATAAAAAATTACTTTTTAGAAACATATTGCATGGAAGCTCCTGATTGAGACAGCATCTCCAAAAAAGACTCTACTCCAATGCAACCTGAGCAAGATTTATCATTGAACACATAAGTCTCAGCAGTAGCTGGATTCATCCTTCTCACGTCATCTGGCAAACTCTCTAGCTGAATCTCCACAGAATATAAGAAGTATCAGCTATCAAAAGCAAAGTCATCAATCAAAGGAAACAAATTATTCTGGTCCATTCACACCTTGCTCAGGATTGATGGGGGCTTTCCAAGATACTCCTTCATATACAATCGTGCCACATGGAATGGATATCGAACTGAAACCTTTCCTTTTTGAGAGGTTAATTTTGGTGCTAAATCTGAGAACCCTAGTTAAATGATATCAAACCTATCAAAAATGATTTAAGACAAGCCATAAGGAGTCTATTTACAAACTTCAAATATACCATTAGCAGCACCGGGATTGTTTCTTTTGAGAGGGTTGACGATGCTGGTGCTTCGAGGCTTCTTGAATGGAGAAACAAAACTTCCCCCGGGTTTCCTCTTCCGACCAACGTTCTGGTTTCTATCTGCAAATCCTCCTCCAATACTATTTGAGATATCCACCAAAGGGCCCCTGGAAGGCCGTTCTAGCAATTTAGGTTTTGAAGCGATGTCATTTTCTCTAAGGTCCGTAGCTGCTGAGTTCTTATTAAATGGCTCTCCATTCTGTGGAATACTATGGTCCAGCCTACTAGTGCTTTCTTTTGCCACAGCATCAAATTCCTTTATCAAGTTACTTGCTGGAACGAGATTTTCTGTTTTAATCGAAGACTTCTTATGATACAAAGTTGATCTCAATGGCGATGTAAAAGGGCTTGAGGACCCACTACCTTTCGCTGCCGATAAGAGGGAAACAGGAGTATCAGAGTTCAATTCTTTGGTGGAGACCTGATCAACAGATTTTTGGTCTTTTGAAAAAGAAAGCAATGGATCAGCCACATCCTTTTCATCAACAAGACAACCCAGCTCTAGATCTCCAAGCAGACTCCTTGCGCGTTTCAATGCCTCACAGGAAACTGTTATTGATCTACCACCAGCAGTATGAAACTTTATTGGAGGAGGTTTATCTGCACAGTGCAGAAAATCTGCTACTAACTCCTCTGCTGGACAAACTGGGGAGTTAAATTTAACATCAAACGGAGACAATGAAGCTGCTGAAACATTAGTAGACCCTGTGCTAGCAATGCCCTGAAAACCAAAGAGCTCATCTGAAGTTGTATTTTTCTTTCCAGAACCTGGAAATGTTTCATGGTCACCATTTTCATCCAAGCCCAACAACGCCTTGGCCCTATTAAGACCTGTAGAAGATATATTGACTGGTTTACCAGAGCCTGTCTGGAACAACGAGTTGGACATGCTAAATTGTTTGTTCAAGCTAGAAGGGGAAAAGGATTGTGGAGCATTAAGGGCTTTCCCTGAGCCTTTCTGGAACACGGCTTCCTGAAAAGCAAGAACATCTTGTCTTCCAGTTCCTATGCCTGCACAATAATTTGGTAATGCATATCCATAAAGTCAAGAAACTTGGATATGGACTCACATACTCCACTGTATCTCTAAAATTGACAAATCTAAAGGAAACAAGTGTTACAAAGAATAAAGCAAGATTGAATTTTCAATTAATTTTAGGTCAAATACTGATTCTAAGTTCTGGGTCTTATTTCAAAAAATCCCAATTTGACATAATAGATTATAGTATTATTATGGAGGATAAAATGTGAGACCTGTGTCCAAAATCGGCTTGTCTTCATCACCAAGGATGGAAAGAGCTGTTGATATGGAAGAATGTTTCACTGACACAGGTTTCCCTGATCCAGTTCGAAAAATTGGAAATTGTGTAGAAGTTGAATCAGTGTTCCCTGCTAATCTCGAACTTCCTGCATTTCAAAAAAAGCCATTAATGCTATGCCATGCAAATATTGAAGAAAACAAACAAGTACCTTGACGCAAGAGATCGGGCATGGATTGGAGCTGCTGGGGAGGTAGGGTTAAGCTAGGTTCTTCGAGGGCTTCAGTAAGAGACTCTCCATCAGAGACTTTCCATCGGAAATCACTCACCGAGACGGAGTACAACTGCCACGTCGACATCTTCCGGCAATTTGTGTGGGAAATGTTTCCAACTTTTTTTATTAAAGCGGGAAAATTTCGTTTCTCTTATACCCGCGCCAATTAAATTATGGATCATGGGCTGGCCTGGCCTTAACTGGACTGGGCTGACTAACAACCTTCAAAACAAAAGTCATTTTAGAAGACAATCCGTGTGCAATATTTTGTATTCAAATATTTGAAAATATTAATTTCTGAGAAATTTGAATGATCAAAACTACCGTAAAATATTTATAAATTAATACTCGATAAATTAATAATCTCTCTAAAATAATTGTTCTCTCCGATCCCGAATTGGGCCAATGGAAAAAATCACCAATTTTGATAAGATAATATATTTTCAGAAGACCCCTATATAAATATATAGTCCCATTAATAATTCATAAAAGTACAAATATATCTAAGACAATTTAGTGAAATATGATTTTATTGTGTTCTGTTTTTTCTTAAAATTTAAATCTAGTTGAAGCTCATCTTTAACTTTTCTTATTGCATCGAAAAGTTTCAGTGTTGTCTTTTCGAACTGTACCATAAAATTGTGAAGAGTTATTTAAATCTAGTTGAAGCTCACCCCTAACCTTTCGTATTGCATCCAAGAGCTCCGGTATTGTCTTTTCGAACTACACCATAAAATTGTGAAGAGTTCTAGATGTGAAAGATATTTAGCTGATCGTTTGAGTGTGTTTGTATATTGTACCTTGACTAACTTTCAAATGAAAGTTTTCATTAAGCCACGACTGTAAATCTTTTTGAGTGCATGTAGAATGATCTCTTTTGTACTCACATAATGCTTTACGTATTTGATCTGTCATTATTGATTTTGTGACACCTTTTAAATGAGAAGTCATTTTTGCATATCGTTTAAAGAAATTTCGTATGTTTCTTATATAGTTTTTTCTCACCATCATACATTGAATGTTTTTAATGTAAATACAATGAATAATAATTGATTATTAAGAAACAATGAACATTATGTATAATTTTACGATGAAGGATTGAATTTTTGAATTTCTTTACAATGAATCATTTAACAAAAAATATATTACAATGAATCATACACATACATTGTACTTTATGTATAATGAATTTAATATATATTTATGTGAAATCAATAAGTATGATACATAAATTAGTAAGATATAATGATTTTGATATATTCATTGTACTTTATGTATAATGATATTTTTAATGTGAAATCACTAAATATGATACATAAATTAGTAAGATACAATGATTTTGATATAATCAAAATTAACCTTCATTAAATCTCAAACCATTCTTCAAATTAATAAATATTAATTTATCGATTAAATAATATCTCTATAAAATAATAAAATTTCATGGTCCCACTGATTAGCGTTTCAAGGACACTTCATCTAATTCTAAGCGTCAACGGTCCCTAATCAGTATAAAACCCAACTAAATGAGTTGGGGTCGAATCCCACAGGGAGCGGTACGTGTTTCAGATTCAATTGGGAAGTATGAACAAGGTACAAATCAGTCATAGGAATAAAAATTATCAAATAAAGACATCATTCAAATCAGGGGGTGACACGAATGTCAAATGGGGGGTTTTGGTTTTGATTATCAACTACAAACAGTGGCAACAACACGAAATAACAAAAATGAGACGGGTTCTTGGGATGTGATTCGATTATGGGCTAATATAGGGAAATGGGTAATTGCAACTATTAGAGAATAGCTAGATATTAGTGAGAAGTAAGCCAAATTACCCATGATAATTGTACTCAATGCATCTACTTTGCATTATATTATTTATAAGACATATGATACAAATGACCAGCTGATCAGCGGTAGAAGAGGATGACCCATGCTAGGCATTTTAACCCCTGGGATGCTGTCCTCATAATTCCACAAATTGGGATTGGCCCATGCTAGGCTTTTGCCCCTGAGCTACCACTCTCTTATACCAATTAGGATCGGCCCATGCTAGGCTTTCGCCCCTGAGCTGCCACCCTTAATTAGACAGATTGCTTTACTTAGATTCTTTAATCTTTGAGATTGTTGTTTTGATGTTCAAAACTCTTTCGAGTATTTTTCTTTGCATAATCATAACTATTTTTGAGATTGTTCTTTTGATTATCATTATCTCTTTTGAGATTGTTGTTTTGGTGGTCATAATCATTGTTGAGATTTGGAACTATGGACCAGTAGTAGTAGAAGACATATGAATCCAACTTACGATAATAACAATGACATGGGAAGCAAATGTGACATGAACATGTACTACTTAGGAGCATATGACTCAGTTAAGCATTTTGACATCTCAAATTGAAGCACATATCAACTGAAGACTTTTAACATTCAGCCAAGAGATTTGAACTCTATATTAAATACTCACTAACTAATATCAAATACAAGGTATACATGAACGTGGAATCAAGGGAGAGCGTGGGCAGCTTCAACTTTAGGACGGATACATATTCCAAGTAAGTACATATAAAATGTACAATAGAGCAAGTAGGGATCTTGTGAGGTAACATTATAGTCTAACACAATGGGAGTAATAACCAATAAAGGGAACATATGAACATGTGAAAAGATGACATAGGGTTGATTTACAAGGGTTGAGGCCAATCTTTCACGGTCTCTATCTCTTGTAAGGGTTGATTTACAAGAGATAGAGGCCGTGAAAGATTGGCCAAGACCAACAACACCCACAGAGGTTCGTAGCTTCCTAGGGTTGGCAGGTTATTATAGAAGGTTCGTTGAAGGATTTTCTTCTATTTCTGCACCTTTAACTAAGCTAACACACAAGGCAACTAAGTTTCAGTGGAATGATGCATGTGAAAGAAGCTTACAAGAGTTGAAAAGTAGGCTAACTTCCGCACCTGTATTAGTACTTCCGAAAGGCACAGAGAGGTATACAGTATATTGTGATGCTTTAGGGGTTGGTTTAGGATGTGTACTCACGCAGCATGGTAAAGTAATAGCTTTTGCCTCAAGACAACTGTGGCCACATGAGAGAAACTACCAAACACATGATCTTGAACTAGCAGCGGTTGTATTTGCTTTAAAGATATGGCGTCACTATTTATATGGGGTTCATATAGACAGATGTACATACCATAAAAGTTTGAAATACATCTTCAAGCAGAAGGATCTGAATTTGAGGCAGCGAAGATGGTTAGAGTTAATAAAAGATTATGACGTTGATATACTATACCATCCAGGGAAAGCAAACGTAGTAGCCGATGCTCTCAGTTGCAAGACAATATATCAAGTGTTAATGAGCAGATCGTGAAAAAAGAAGGGATGGTGAAGGATCTACGTCAACTAGCTAGTTTGGGAGTTCATCTACTTGAAACCCCAAAAGAAGGAATTGTAATGCATAATGCAGCAGAATCTTAATTAGTAGTTGAGGTGAAAGAGAAGCAGTTCAAAGATCTTACTCTACAACGACTCAAGGAGAAGGTAAATCAAGGTACGACAAAGGGATTTGAGCTTACACAAGATGGAGTACTTTGTTGTCAAAACAGATTGTGTGTACCTAATGCTAATGGGCTAAGAAGGAGGATAATGACAGAAGCACATCATTCAAAATATTCCATCCATCCGAGATCAACTAAAATGTACCATGACTTGAAAGGAGTGTATTGGTGGGGGGACATGAAGAAGGACATTGCAAAATTTGTGGCTCAATGTCCAAACTGCCAGCGAGTCAAAGTAGAGCACCAAAAGCCGGGAGGTTATATGCAGTGTATGGAGCTTCTAACTTGGAAGTGGGACATGATCAACATGGATTTTGTCACTGGTTTGCCTCGCTCGTTTCGTAAGTTTGACTCCATATGGGTAATAGTTGATAGACTCACCAAGTCAGCACATTTCTTGCCAATTAAGATTGATTATACAGCCGAATAGTATGCAAAGTTATATATTAAAGAGATAGTTCGGCTACACGGGGTTCCAATCTCTATTATATCTGATTGAGGAGCTCAATTCACTACAAAGTTTAGGAAATCATTCCAAAAGAGTTTGGGAACTCAAGTGAATTTAAGTACAACCTTCCACCTTCAAACGGATGGTCAAGCAGAACGCACAATCCAAACACTTGAGGATATGTTTCGAGCTTGTGTCTTAGACTTCAAAGGTAGCTGAGATGATCATTTGCCACTTATTGAGTTTGCCTACAATAATAGTTATCATTCTAGTATCAAAATGGCACCTTATGAAGCTTTATATGGAAGGAAGTGCGGATCACCATTTGGCTGGTTTGAAGTAGGCGAAACTGCTTTACTTGGACCAGATCTTGTTCTTCAAGCTATGGAAAAAGTTAAGGTGATACAACAACGGCTAGAAACAGCTCAAAGACAACACAAAGCATATGCAGATGTTAGAAGAAGAGGATTAGAGTTTTCTATAGGAGATTGGGTGTTCTTGAAAGTATCGCCAATGAAAGGGGTAATGAGATTTGGTAAAAAGGGAAAGTTGAGTCCACGCTACATAGGGCCATATAAGATTATTCGAAGAGTTGGCCAAGTTGCATATGAGTTAAGGTTACCACAGGAGCTTTCAACAGTTAATTCGGTGTTTCATGTCTCAATGCTTCGGAAGTGCGTAGGTGACCCATCCTATATCAATCCTATTGAAGATGTACAAGTAACAGGGGATCTCACCTATGAAGAAGTACCTATTGCTATTTTGGATCGTCAGGTTAAAAAGCTAAGGAATAAAGAAATGGCTTCAGTAAAGGTGCTTTGGAGAAACCAACAAGTAGAAGAAGTAATGTGGGAAGCTGAGGAAGCGATGAAATCCAAGTACCCTTATTTATTTGAACCTAAAGGGGAAGCCCAAGGTGCAGAATGGGGGCATTAATAGGTACGCATGAAAGGGTATTTATTATGTGGTTAGCAGTTGATTTGAACTAAGGTTTGAACTTATTTAAGCTATCTGATTATGCTAGCATTCGAGGACGAATGTCCCTAAGGGGGAGGATGTAACACCCCGTATTTTACGTGTACAAGTTCTACACATATGGAACTTGATTTATCTTGGTGGTATAAGTAATGAACTTGATTTCCTAGATGAATGGTGACAATAAAGAAGCTATAAGGGTAACTCCTGTACATTGCAATATTGCACGATCGAGTGAACGTTAAATTTTAGAAGTATTTAAATTCTGGATCGAAGGGCTATATGTAAGTCTAAAAGTTAAGGTGATCAAGTGTATATAAGTTTTGAGTTAAACTAAGGAGATTACACTCGGAAAACGAATAAAAGAATTGAGGTGCTTGTTGGACTTTATAAAGCTAGCAGATGTCACCTACTTGTTTAGCTCAAATGGGATAGGTAGATGGGGAAGATTAGTTGATGCATTAGTGGGCACACTTGAGGCCCAAATTAAATAAAAAGGAAAAGGGAATGGAGATGAGGCCTCACACCAATCTGTCCAAGTCCAACTACTTGAGCCCAATAAAGATTAAGGCCCAAATTAAGGGTATAATTCTAGCCCATGGCTTAATATTAGAAAGGGGAAAGATTGCAGCCCAAGATGAGTACATAAAGGGACCATTTTGTGTATATATAATTCCAAGAAGATGCATCACCTACTTGGACCACTTTGACAAATTAGTGGCTGATATTAAAACTTAAGAGGTGGGGAAAAATAAGACCTTTATAATCCCCAAGTTGCTGGCCAGTTCCTCACTTTTAAGAATAGATAAAAAAATCAGATTTCTCTCTAAGCTTCTCCTCTCTCTTTCAAAGCATAGCAGCAACTAGAAGTTCCTAGGGTTCTTGGATAAACCCAAGCCCTTGCAAGAGATGCTCCAGTTATTGAAGAGTTAAAGTTAAAAGAAAACGAGTTATAAGAATTAAGGTAAAGTGACTGCCCTATCTTTGTCTTCCTTAAACACGAGTCTAAGTATGATATTTTAAGT
>NW_006239041.1:1343115-1344919 GCF_000226075.1 Solanum tuberosum
GCATGTATATTCATCTATATAACACATATTACATATAGCTAATTTTAACATTAAATTTCTATTTAACTGTTTTTCTTTATTCTGTTCTTCTACTTCTGTAGTTGTACTACTGATTTCATTTCTTATAGCTATTTCATATTTATTTAATATGTCAATTGGTGTAATTGCAATTTCTCCATCTATCTTCTTATTACTTCTTAATGTCTTTATGCTTTCGTCAGGTAAGTTTTGTAACCATAATTTTACTGTTCCTAATAACGTCCTCTCTATATATCCTGGTACATCTGTCATCCCAATTTTGTTATCTATTAGTTGTTTTGAGATATATCCTACCCATAATTGTATTGTTTTGTTTATATCTGTTACACAATCTAAATCTAAGAAACTATTATTTCGTGATGTTGTGGATGGCATCCATTTTTTGTTTAATCTCTTATTCCATAGACTATCATATCTATCAGATTCTTCATAACTAACTGTATAATAATTAGGACTTAGTGTTTTTGGATTCTTTACTTCTGATGTACCTGATGTACTTGGCTTTGTATCTTTAATATCTCCGGTATTTATTTCTGTAAATTTCGTATCATTTTCTATATTTGCTAATATTTCTGTGTTTGTTTCACTTATATCTGAACCTTATTCTGAGCAGTTTTCATCTATATCTACATTATCAACTCTTATATCTGGGGTTTCTTTTTCTTGAGTTAATTTTTCTTTAAATTTTTCTATCTCTATTTTTAATTTTGTTTCCATTTCTTTTTCTTTTTGTTTAGCCGCATATAGTTCTTTAAGCATATTTAGTTCTTTTTCTAGGGCAATTATTTTATCATTTTTCACTTCTTCGATTTGTTGCATTTCTAATTTTGCTTGTTGTTTTATTGTATCTATTTCTTTTTCCTTATCTATTTCTTCATTTTTCTCTAGTTATTCGTACCATTGCAGTTAGACTATCTTCTAATCTCACTGTTTCTTTTTCTACCATCAAGTATAGATTATCACCTATTTTTTTATACCTTCTTCCTAAATTTGAAATATTATTTTTATTTTTAATCCTTCAGGATTTTCGTAGGTTTTTTCTTCTATAGCAAATTCTTCTTTATTCATTTTAAAATGTGTTTTAGTTTATACTCTATACTTTGTATTTCTAGCTCTAGGTTGAATATTATTTTTCTCTGAGCTAACAGAGATTTTTGACATACTCCTGCATATATATTGTACTGAAGTCTTTCTTGTCTGTATTTTAACTCTTGTCGTTTTGTTATTACTGTCCTAATTAGTTCATATCTGTGATTTTCTCTATCCATGTATATTAATTTTAATCACTTAGCTCTGATACCAACTTGGGGGGGGGGTCCGCTTCTTATGAGTTAATTCTTTCATTTCATAATACATTCTTCATAATACATTCTTTCTTTGGGTATTAGCCTTATAATTTCTTTTATGTTTTCCAATATATATTCTATGTTTTCTATGTCGTGGGTTTGTTGAAATGCTTCTACATTTTCCTTTATTAGATTACATAATAAAGTAATATCTATTACAGTTTGATGCCAAAGTTCTAAGTATTCTTGGTTTATCATTAATCTGAATATTGGATTTCTAGATCACTTAAATTAAAGTCTATGATTTCATTATTTATTCTATCTATTTCTTCTATTCCATACCATATCTGGTTCATTAATTCTTCTTCTTCTTCTTCAAATATCTTTTCCCATATCATCCTTCGTAGATCAATGATTTCTATATTCTTAAGTATATACAGGATTAATGTTTTATATGCTAATATCATTTCATCATGTAA
>NW_006239041.1:1347339-1347550 GCF_000226075.1 Solanum tuberosum
GGAATTTGGAGAGGGCTTAGAGAGTGTTTTTGAGTGTTTTGAAGCTTAGAAAAAAAAATGACTAAGTATGGGACATATCCTCTTTTTTATAAAAGAAAACGTCCAGCCGCTACAGTAAATTAGCTCTCTGGAAATTGCAATTCTGCCCGGACAAGTTTTACGAAAATGATCATAACTCCTTCATCCTAACTCGGAATGAGGTGAAACCAAT
>NW_006239041.1:1348159-1354412 GCF_000226075.1 Solanum tuberosum
TTGTAGGTATTTATTTGTGGTGGTACAAATAAGAGGTTGTGGGTTTTGGGTACAAACGGCTTTTCAAATATCTTGTTCATATTTATATTAACATATCTTTTTTCTTCCTTTGTAGATGATGTGCTACCTGTAGCTGCATGTAACAAACTATTAGTTTGGGTTTTTCGGTTGTTTCCCATCGTCACCTTCTAGCTTCGGAATTTTCAAGTCTTCCTGTCGACTTAGCTCCGCATGTTTATAGTCATGCTGCTGACTTTTCATTTGTTGTAGCTCTTTTTCAAAGCTGTCTACTTTTGTACAAAGTAGTGTCATAGTATTGAGTATCTTTTCAATAGCATTTTTCTTTTATCTAGATCCATCTGTGTAGCTTTGTCTTGAAATGTAATCTGCAATGACATTTTTGTTTAGTACATATGACTTCTATTGTAAATGTAAAATTCTATATGTTTAATACTAGTCTTCGTATTTCTTTTGTTGTTACTGAGTCCTGTATCTTCTGTGTGATCCACCATTTTACCTGCGTATTATCTGTTCTTACAATGAACTTGTTATAGACGATGTATGGTTCAAAAGCTAATAAGCATTTATATAGGGCATATAATTCCTTTCTATTTATTTCCCATTTTATTTCGGGATTTGTAAATGTTCCTGAGTAATATCTACAATGATGCTCTATTTTTTCTTTATCATATTTGTATTTTGATACTCTTCCATAACTTATTTCACTTGCATCTGATTCTACTATATATGTAATTTTATGAATGGAATGTATTACCATTTGGATATAAAAATGCACTAGGAAGATACCAACATTTTATGGACAATTACTTTAACCGACTAGAAAATTTTATAATATACATAGATGATATATTATTATACTCCAAAAACTCAAGATGAGCATATAAGATTACTAGAAAAATTCATACATATTATAACATACTCAGGGATAAGCCTAAGTAAGAAAAAGGCAGAAATAATGAAAAACCAGATAGAATTCCTAGGAATACAAATAGATAAAAATGATATAAAAATGCAAACACACATAGTACAAAAAATAAAATTTTTGAAGAACAAATAGATACGAAAAAGAAATTACAATCGTTTTTAGGATTAGTAAATCAAGTAAGAGAATACATACCTAATTTAGCAGAAAATTTAAAATCATTGCATAAAAAATTAAAAAAAGATGTCGAATATCATTTTGACAATAAAGACCAAGAACAAATACGAAAAGTAAAATCGTTATGCAAAAAGTTACCTAAACTATACTTTCCAGATGAAAATAAAAAATTCATCTATTTAGTAAAATCAGATGCAAGTGAAATAAGCTGCGGAGGAGTATTAAAATATAGATATGATAAATCGAAGGTAGAACATCATTGCAGATATTATTCAGGAACATTTACAAACTCCGAAATAAAATGGGAAATAAACATAAAAGAATTATATTCAATATATAAATGTTTATTAGCCTTTGAGCCATACATTGTGTATAACAAATTTATTGTAAGAACAAATAATACGCCGGTAAAATGGTGGCTAACAAGAAAGGTACAAGATTCAGTAACAACCAAAGAGATACGGAGACTAGTATTAAATATATTGAATTTTACATTTACAATAGAAGTAATATGTACTAACAAGAAAGTTATTGCAGATTACATCTCAAGACAAAGCTACTCAAATTGTGAAAGAAAATACAATAGAAGAAATACTCAAAGCTATGACTATACTTTGTACAAAAGTAGAAAACATAGACAAAGAGCTACAACAAATAAGAAGTCAGCAACATGAGTATAAAAATTTGGAGCTAAGTCGATCAGAAGACTCTAAAACTCTAGAGCTACAAGGTGACGTTGGGAAACACCTAAAAACCCATAATGATTTGTTATATACAGCTATAGGGAGTACATTTGCGACAAAGGAAACAAATAAAACTAGATATGTTAATACCAAAATGAATAAACTATTTGAAAAACCATTTATACCAAAAAACCAAAAAGATCCATTATTCATACCACCCCAGCTAAATACTTATAAAGAAAGTCTAGGAAAACACAAAACGACTTATAACCATATAACCAGAGCTTACATAGAAAACATCCACAAAATACAGACTTTTCTAAACCAAAACCCAAGGTCCAAAAATACCAAAAACCCCCATGAAGATTATATTACACAAAATCTACAGGGTTATAATAAGCTAATTGCACAACCAGGAACAAATACTAATCTAGTAAGAACTTGCTACAACTATGGATTATTAAGTACCGTATATACCCAAACAGGAGATGAAATATCAACAATACCAGAGTTACATAAGGCATTTATGCATTATAAAAGGATAACTAAAGGAACACTTTTTATATAAAGTTCTATTCAGCACCAGCAGAAATATTGTATGATGAAATTAAATCAATCATACAAGTTATAAAAATTGGATTAACCAGAGAAATGATAATACCAGAAAAAATAGAACGACAAGACGAGATACAAAAGATAGAGATACCAGAATTTTATGCAAGAAAGCGGATTATTGGAATAACTACTATTCTGAACGAGTTAACAACCAATTATTTAAATGGAAATTCAGTATGGAGCTATTATGCAAGAGAACACACTATGATATATTCAAATTCCAGAGAAATTAGAGAAGCAGATATGGAAGAAATACGACAATGGATACTAAGCTTATTAAAACCAGAACAATAGCCAACTACAAGAACAATACGAAATAATTTCATTTCGCCAGAGATAATGACGAAATATTGCAAGACAATTGGACACCGATACCCAGATCACCAATGTTCAAAATGCTATGGAGAAGATGATGTAATTCCAGATGTCCAACTAGAATGAAAGCCAACAACGACAAGATAAAAAGCAAGATTGATACCCAACAAGATAAAAAGAAAAAAGTAAAGTAAAGTTGTTTGTCTTATTGTAAAAGTAGTAGTGAATTATTAAAGTATGTAAATTATTGACAGAAAAGTGTCGTGTAAATTAGTGTGAATTAGTGGACAAATGTAAAGTAAAAATAGTGTGATGTAAAGTTAGTGGACAGATGTAGTGGACAAATGTAAAACAGAAATAGAGATGTTAGCATCTCTACTAATATAAATAGAAAGCCATTGTGCGTAGCTAAGGTAAGACTTTTTTGACGGAAAGCAAGCCTCTTTGTAAACAAAAATACTCAATAAAAATATCAAGTTTTATGCAAGACAAGATAAATTGGTATCAGAGCTATGGATAGTATGAACAAAGAACAACACAAACAAGAATTAATTCAAACAATTATAGAAAAACGCTACGAGTTGAAACATAAACAAGAAAGACTTAATTATAATATATATGCAGAAGTATGTCAAAAATCTATATTAGCACAAAGAAAAACAATATTTAAGTTACAAATGCAAATACAACAAATTGAACATAAATTAAAACACAATTTGTGATGAATAAAGAAGAATTTGCTATAGACGAAAAAACATATGAAAATCAGGATAGATTAAATATAAAGATAATATTTTCAAACTTAGGAAGAAGATATAAAAAAATAGGTGAAAATTTAAGTCTAATGATAGAAAAAGAAGCATTAAGATTAGAAGATAGTTTAACAGCCATGGTACGAATAGCAAAAGAAAACGAAGATATAGATAGAAAAAAGGAGGTAGAAATTATTAAACGACAAGCACAACTGGAAATACAACAAATAGAAGAAACAAAAAATGTTAAAATAATTGCTTTAGAAAAAAATTTAGCTACATTAAAAGAATTATATACAATTAAACAGAAGGAAAGAGAAATTGAGACAAAATTAAAAAATGAAATAGAAAAATTTAAAGAAAAATTACAAATCGAAGAATAAGAATTAAGTGTTGATGATATAAATAAAGATCACTCAGAATAAGATTCAGACATAAGCGAAACATATACAAAAATTTTAGCAAATATTGAAGAAAATGAAAAATCTACAGAAATAAATACAGGAGATATAAACGAAGATACAAAAGCAAGTACATTGGAATTAAAAAATCCAAAAAAGTTAAATCCAATATATTATACAGCGAGCTATGAACAATCTGATAGAGACAATAATAAATGGAATAAAAGGTTAAACAGAAAATGGACACCAATCCCAACAACTACACAAAATAATTTCTTAGATCTAGATTGTGTAATAGATATAAACAAAACAATTCAATTATGGATAGGATATATATCAAAACAAATAATAGATAATAAAATAGGAATGTCAGAAATACCAGGATACATAGAAAGGACACTACTAGGAACAGTAAAACTAATGGTTACAAAACCTAACAGAAGAAAGCATAAAAACATTAAAAAATAATAAGAGAATAGATGGCGAAATAGCATCAATGCCAATTGATATATTAAATAAATATGAAATAGCCATAAGAAATGAATTTAGCAGTACAACTACAGAAACAGAAGAACAAAATAAAGAAAAACAATTAAACATGAATTTAATGTTAAAATTAGCAATATGTAACATGTGTTATATAGAAGAATATACATGTATATTTAGAGAATATTATTACAAAGGAACATATAGTACAGAGGAAGGAAAAGAAATAAGAAGATTATACTTCACAAAACTATACATTCCATTCATAAAATCCTTGTGGTACTGTGAAAGCTGTTAATTTTTTAGATTCTTCTTCTATTTTTTTTAGGCATTGATCATTTTGTCATAATACTCTTTTCTTAAAGGTATTAATCTTATAATTTCTTTTATATTTTCCAGGATGTATTCGATATATTGTATATCTTGGGTTCTTTGGTATGTTTCTATATTTTCTTTTATCAGATTTCCTAATAAGGTAGTATTTTCAATAGTTGCTTGCCAATATTGAAAGTATTCATAATTTATCATTAGTCTGAATATTCTAATTCTAAGTCGTTCATATTGATTTGTTCTAGGTCTGTATCTATTTCATCTTTTTCATACCAGGTTTGAGTTGCTAGTTCTAATTCTTCAAAGTCAAATATTTTTTCCCATATTAGTCTTCTTAATGCAATAATTTCTATGTTTTTTATGGTATATTAAATCAGTGTTTTATAAGTCAGTATCATTTCATCATGTAAATAAGTAGTCATATTAATGTTCTGCTTGTTTAATTAATAATTCCCTCATACCATATGCACAATAATATTATTTATATTAGATTACTATAAACTAGATTATCTTCAACCATGTTTTCTTGTCACTACTAACACTGTACTTTCAAAGGTACTTCCTTCCTAAACAGTGCCTCAACTCTGTTTACTCCCCTCACGGCTTCCCTGCCTACAGTTTCAACTTTAGGATGGCATAGTTCTGAAAGTTTTTCCTTTTTTCCACATGTTAGCAAACTAGAAACATGCTTCAAATAATTCTAGTATATAATAACTAATATAAACTTATTTAATCATGCTATGATATTCAGGAATCAATAGATTTAGCTATGCATAATCATAAATAGATATACCTGTTTTTCTGTGATATCTGGTATATTTTGATCCATAGCTTATCTTTGAAACTTGATATTTTTATTGAGTATTTTTGTTTACAAAGAGGCTTGCTTTCCGTCGAGAAAGTCTTACCTTAGCTATGCACAATGGCTTTCTATTTATATTAGTAGAGATGCTAACATCTCTATTCCTATTTTACATCTGTCCACTAACTTTACATCTGTCCACTAATTCACACTAATTTACACGACACTTTTCTGTCAATAATTTACATACTTTAATAATTCACTACTTCTTTTACAATAAGACAAACAACTTTACTTTACTTTTTTCTTTTTATCTTGTTGGGTAACAATCTTGCTTTTTATCTTGTCGTTGTTGGCGTTCATTCTAGTTGGACATCTGGAATTACTTGATCTGGGTATCTGTGTCCAATTGTCTTGCAATATTTTGTCATTATCTCTGGCGAAATAAAACTCTTTCGTATTGCTCTTGTAGTTGGCTGTTGTTCTGGTTTTAATAAGCTTAGTATCCATTGTCGTATTTCTTCCATATCTGCTTCTCTAATTTCTCTGGAATTTGAATATATCATAGTGTGTTCTCTTGCATAATAGCTCCATACTGAATTTCCATTTAAATAATTGGTCGTTAACTCGTTCAGAATAGTAGTTATTCCAATAATCCGCTTTCTTGCATAAAATTCTGGTATCTCTATCTTTTGTATCTCATCTTGTCGTTCTATTTTTTCTGGTATTATCATTTCTCTGGTTAATCC
>NW_006239041.1:1354724-1407347 GCF_000226075.1 Solanum tuberosum
TTTCATGGGGTTTTTTGCTATTTTTGGACCTTGGGTTTTGGTTTAGAAAAGTCTGTATTTTGTGGATGTTTTCTATTTAAGCTCTGGTTATATGGTTATAAGTCTTTTTGTTTTGTCATAGACTTTCTTTATATGTATTTAGCTGGGGTGGTATAAATAATGGATATTTTTGGTTTTTTGGTATAAATGATTTTTCGAATAGTTTATTCATATTGGTATTAACATATCTAATTTTATTCTCTTCCTTTGTTGCAGATGTGCTCCCTGTAGCTGCATATAACAAATCATTATGGGTTTTTAGGTGTTTCCCAACGTCACCTTGTAGCTCTGGATTTTTAGAGTTTTCTGATAGACTTAGCTCAACATTTTTATAGTCATGCTATTGACTTCTTATTTGTTGTAGCTCTTTGTCTATGTTTTATACTTTTGTACAAAGTATAGTCATAGCTTTGAGTATTTCTTCTATTGTATTTTCTTTCTCAGTTTGAGTAGCTTTGTCTTGAGATGTAATCTGCAATAACATTCTTGTTAGTACATATTACTTCTATTGTAAATGTAAAATTCAATATATTTAATACTAGTCTCCGTATCTCTTTGGCTGTTACTGAATCTTGTACCTTTCTTGTTAGCCACCATTTTACCTGCGTATTATCTGTTTTTACAATAAATTTGTTATACACAATGTATGGTTCAAAGGCTAATAAACATTTATATATTGAATATAATTCTTTTCTGTTTATTTCCCATTTTATTTCGGGGTTTGTAAATGTTCCTGAATAATATCTGCAATGGTGTTCTACCTTCTCTTTATCATATCTATAATTTAATACTCCTCCGTAGCTTATTTCACTTGCATCTGATTCTATTATATAGATGATTTTTTTATTTTCATATGAAAAGTATAGTTTAGGTAACTTTTTGCATAACGATTTTACTTTTCGTATTGGTTCTTGGTCTTTATTGTCAAAATGATATTCGACATCTTTTTTTAATTTTTTATGCAATGGTTTTAAATTTTCTGCTAAATTAGGTATGTATTCTCTTACTTGATTTACTAATCCTAAAAACGATTGTAATTTCTTTTTCGTGTCTATTTGTTCTTCAGAATTTATTAATTTTTGTACTATGTGTGTTTGCATTTTTATACCATTTTTATCTATTTGTATTCCTAGGAATTCTATCTGGTTTTTTATTATTTCTGCCTTTTTCTTACTTAAGCTTATCCCTGAGTATGTTATAATATGTATGAATTTTTCTAGTAATCTTATAAGCTCATCTTGAGTTTTTGAGTATAATAATATATCATCTATGTATATTATACAATTTTCTAGTTGGTTAAAGTAATTGTCCATAAAATGTTGGTATCTTCCTGGTGCATTTTTATATCCAAATGGTAATACATTCTATTCATAAAATCCTTGTGGTACTGTGAAAGCTGTTAATTTTTTAGATTCTTCTTCTAATTTGAGGTGGTAAAATCCTGACTTACAATCAAATTTACTGAAGTAATTGTATCCTTGGATTTGTCTTATTTTTAATATTTTATTTGGTATTGGGTAATTATATGTTTTAGTTTTTGCATTTAAATTTCTATAATCAATAACCATTATACCTTTTCTCGGCTTTTTCCTCGTTTTTGTTCACTATGTTTATTTACTATAAATGTCGGGCTTGTATGTTTACTATTAGTTTCTTGTATGTATCCTTTTTCTAATAATTCATTTATATGAATCTTAAATTCTGTTAAATCATTAAAATTATACTTTAATGGTTTTTGGGTTATTATACTATTATCATCAATTAGTTTGATTTTTATTTTTGTTTTATGTTTTTCCCAACCTTTTAAGGGGTCCTCACTGTATAATAGTTCTAGCTTTTCTTTAATCATTTTTAATTTGTCTATTGAAAATATAATTAATTCTATCTTATGGTCACTTTCGATAAAGTTTTCTAGTTTTTGAGTAATTTTTTCACTTCCTCTTATCCATGGTGTGGTTTTCCTATTTTTGTTGTTTACTCTTTTTGCCCCTATCTTTTGTTTACATGGTGTACTAAACCACCAGTGTGTTTTTGTTATTATATGTGGATATAATTTTTCTAAGAATGGTATTCCTAAAAGCATATTTTTGTTTGTAAATTCATAACTATATATGTCCTCTACAGTTAGTATTTTATCCCATATCTGTAATTTTATATTCTTTGCTTTATATGTTATCATACTTCCTTCATTATTGAATCCTGTTACTACTATTGGTGTTTTTAGCTTTTCCCATTTTTCTTCTGATCTTTTTCAGGTAAACAATTGTATTTACACATGTTGGCTTCTGCTCCCGTGTCTATCATTGGGGTATAATATCTGTTATAATAATTTTCTATTATTATTTTTGCAAGTATATATATTTTCATATTGTCCTTTTTATTACTACTTTCTTCTTTTTATAGGTTATAGCTAGTTGTGTATTTTGTAGATTATATGGTTTCATTTCTTCTAACCATTTTATTCCTAGTGTAATATTCTTATTTCCTTGGTAGATTTTGAATTTTATTAACATTAATATTCCTCCAATATTATTTATTTTTCTATTGTTTCTTCAGAATTTAATAATAATTTTGGTAAATCTGGACATGTTTGTTCTTTAGAGTTTATTTCTTCTTCTGTTACTAATTCTCTTGTTATATAATTTTCTTCTTGTCCGGTGTTTATTAGTATAATGTACTTTCTTTGTTCCATTATTCCAGTTATATAGTAATGGTATGGCTCTATTTCTTTTGTCATTTGGTATTCTATTGATTTTCTTGATAACTGGGGTGTTTCGTTACTATAGTTTATTCCTTTTATTCTTTTTGATGTACTTATTCTGTCACTTACTATTTCTAATCTTCTTCTATATCTATTTCTTTGTAACTGTAATGATTATTATCTATTACTGTAACAATTTGTTCAAAAGGGTTTTCTATTTTTATTCTATTTATCTTATTTTTTGCTGTTATTTTACGTTTTGTAGTTAGTACATATAGGTTTATACATCTGGCCGTAAATATTTTACTTCCTGGGGCTAATTCTATGCCTGACATTTTCCAATACAATACTAGAGATTTATCTATGTTTTTATCATTTATTGCTACTGAATAATTGGCACTTATTATAAATTTGAATTTTTGATATATTAGATTTCCTTTTACTGCACTTATTATACTTTTTTCTATAAGTTCTACTATCCTATCGTCTGCTAGATATATTTCTATGGGTGTATCTATACCTTCTCTAAAACATGCTTTTATTAATTATTTCTGTTCCTCCTAGGTGTACATATTTTATTGGGTCTTTTAGCTTTAATTTCTTGTATTTCTTTATTTATTATTGGTATTTTTGCTTTTCCTTTGGTATATTTACAGTCTATTATGTGTTCCTTTTGGCTTACCACATAATATTCTTCTTTTTGTCTTTTAAATAAGTTTTTTATTATTGGTACCTTAAATATTTTTTCCACGCTTAAGTCTAATTCTTTCCCTTTTATTTGTTCAAATATGTTAATATCAATTATAACTTTTTGATCCGTACATTCTTCATTTAAGTGTTCTTCGTGAGTTATTATCTGTATGTCTTTTTCAGTCATCTAAATTAGATAAATTATCTACTTCTTCTTCGTTTAGTTCATTTTCAGATAACTCATATGTACTATCATCACTTTCTGGTTCATAATCTATATATTCTATTTGTATATATTCTTCATTATCTATTATTACTTCAGATGTTTGTCTTTTCTTGGGATTTTTAGGTAATTTATAATCTTTAGCTATATGTCCTAATTTTCCACAATTATAACACGTACATTCAGTTAGTCTTTTCTTTGGTTTATATGGTCTTTTATATTTATAATTCCTTATGTAATACTTTCTTCGAGGTCATTTATACTTATATTGACATTTATATTTTTTATATTTACTTTGTTTTCGATATTTCTTTCTATAATAATAATAATCGGTACATTCAAATTGAGGTGCCACCTTATCTTTACAACATGATAAATTTTTTATTATGGTTTTTTCTATTTTTATTTCTTCTTTATATCTTTAACATATTTCTGAATACTATTTTTGTAAGAATCTTATTCTTGCTCCTAAAGTATCTTGTAGTCCTGCTTCATTCCAATCTTTTATTATTTTTGAACTAAATGGTTCTGGTAGTTTTGTGAAGTATAATCTTCTTATTTCTTTTCCTTCCTTGTCATGACTTATTGAATATGAATGTTCTTTATCTATGGTGGCTTCAAAGGGGTACTTAGTATGAGTGGTATTATGGGATGCCATTTGTATGTTGCACAAGTATAACTTAGGGTTGCCTAAGATGGTGGTTCTATTATGTGATAATGATATATATGTTGGAAATGCTTATGTCTTGTGCTTTCATAATAAAAATGTATAATGATTATTAAACTTTACAAATGCATGGTTTCCAACCAAAATGTCCTTTTTAGCATGTCTTTTGCATGGCTATCATACTTAGTACATTTTTGTGTTCGAACCCATATTTCTTCTATTTTACTACAAAGTGTAGGTTCCGGCATTTGAGGTGATTCCTTCTAGTTGGAAGCTTGGATTGATTTTCTCTAAAGCTTGTAGAATGTCCTCATGGATCCGAGGACAAGTGCTATATTGTTGTTCCATTTCTTTCATTATACTGGATACCTTTTAGACTTTCTATTGTAAGGACCGTGACCCTATTATCTTTTATTCAAGTTGTATTGGATGGCCATGTGAGACAAGTAGACTTCCGATATTTCTTTTTAAATGAAGTTTTCGATTGTATGGATTAAAAGATTTTAAATTTCGTACCATTTTTCGTATGTATCACATTTATTAATGTTATGAGGCTCTTCGGAGTCTTGTACGCCATGTTACGTCCGGGGTGTAGGCTCGGGCCTTGACAAACATAGTGTCAGAGCACAGGATGTGTGGATGGTTTTTAGGATTGATGTCTCACAAGCCACGTCTAGTAGAGTCTTGTTCATGAGTGTGAAGCGCAACACATTTATGAATGAGAGGCTATAAGACGTTAGAAAACTACACTTCTTTCATTACTCTTTAAGTCGTGCCTTAGAGTTTAGCTCTATAAAAGTCCTTTTCATAACACTTCTCTTTTGTTTATAGGATATGAATACAAGAAAGGCAAACACAAGAAGGATGGAAGAGGAGATTGTGAATGAGGGAGTTCCTCTCCAAGGTCCTCAAGGTAACCAAGTTTCTCAAGGCAATCAAGCTCCGGTTGATCCTCCGTCCATGTTGAATGAGGAGGTTAGGTCGGCTCTTCTAATGATGGCTCAAGCCATAACTACTCAAGCCCAAGCTATGATGGCTTAAGCCAACATGGGTGTTGAGACTCATGTGAACCCTAATGTGAGCACTATGGCTTCTAGGATGAGGGAATTTTTGAGGATGAATCCTCCGGTGTTTCTTGGTTCCAAGGTGGGATATGATCCCCAAGAGTTTGTGGATGAAGTGTATAAGATAGTTGATACTATGGGGGTGACTTCAGTACAAAAAAGCGGACCTAGCTGCTTACCAATTAAAGGATTTTGCCCAAGTTGGTTTACTCAATGGAAGAGTAATTGATCGATAGGAGCAGGTCCTATTGATTTGGAGGTGTTTAAGAAAGCATTCCTTGATAGGTTCTTTCCCCATGTGAGACAGGTAAACTTCGATGTTTTTAAATGAAGTTTTCGATTGTATGGATTAAATGATTCTAAATTTCATACCATTTTTCTTATGTCTTATGTTATGAATGCTATGAGGCTTGTATGAGGCTCTTCGGAGTCTTGTACTCCATGTTACGTCCGGGGTGTAGGCTCGGACTGTGACACGCTTATTATATTTTATATAAAAGACTTTGATTGTAAAGAAAAGTTTTAAATTTCCACACTATTTCTTATGTTCTTATGTTCTTATGTTATGATATGCTATGAGGCATTTTAGAGTCTTGTATGCCATATCATATCTAGGTGATAGCCTTTGGTCGTGACAAGTAGGGAGGTAGACAATTATGTGCACTTCATTTATTTAATAGTAAACATGGCAATAGTTTTCATTTTTTTTGTTCACTAAGTTTCATGAGGAAGAAAATTGAATAAGGTAATCACCAACTAAATTGAAAACAGAGAAAGAACTCTTAAATTTTGATGTGTTTTGAGAGATGTTTTAGTAGTCCTTATGTGATGAGACAAAATATTTTCCATGTTCTCTTCATTGTTTATCTGCCAAATCTTTTTTGGACATATTTGTGTTAAAATGTTGTTTGTCCTATCTTGGAAGCTCAATTCATTCCATTTTGTTGTTCAATGAAACTGACATTATGCTAGAGTTCGTTAAAATCATCCAATTTGAATTAGAGATATACATGGAAGAAAATGTGCATTTATATCAGATCTTTTTTTTAACAAGTAATGAAGTTTTGCATTTATAGTAATCTCTTTGTGCTTCCCATCCATAGTTTGGTCCATATGTTTTATACTATGAAACTATTTCCTTTCTATAATTAATTGTGTACAACATATTAATTTTTTTTGGGGTGAAAAACTAATAATCTTAGCAGACGTTTGTATTGAAGAAAGGCCATTGTCGTATTAGTGTTAAAATCTATAGCTATAGTCTGTAGTGGCTGGTTTCTCCCTAATAAATACATTAGTTATTTGTTAGATTCTTTATTATTTTTTCTCAAACTGATACACACTTCTTCTTCTTTTACCGCGCAAGAATTTGAATATGAAATATTTATCATTTTAAGAAAGTAAGGAGCAAGTTGAAGTTTGTGAGGATTTTATTAGAGGTGGTTTAAAGACTATATCTTATATATATATATGTTGCAAATTTTCTTTTTTGAATTAGAAGTTGATGATATACAACTTGGATATATAGCTTTGTTTAGTTCTTTTTATTAATGATGAACTCTTATATCAATTCAATTATTTAATATATGTTTGAATGTGTGTGAGATTATTATTATTATTAGTAAAGTAGTACAATATTTATGTAATAGCAAACAAGAATGTAGTCCTTGAAACTCTTTTATGAATGGCATGATCTAATATTAAAAGGACCATTATTGACAAAAAATTTCGTCGCTAAAAGTATTGAAGTCGAAACAAATATACAAATTAAGTTATTAACGAAGGGAATTTCGGTCTTTAAAAATATTTGTAGTGGTTAAAAGTTAGTTGCTGCAAATGATTTTGAACGATCGGATTTATTAATTAGCGTAGGGACAATTCGGTCGCTATTAAAGGACATATAGTGATTGGATTTTCTGTTGTCATTAAAAGTTTTTTAAGGACCGGATAGATCTGTCGTTAAACTTTTAACGACAGACGACGATCGGATTTTTCCCCATCATTAATCACCTCTAGCGACCATATTTGGACTTTTAACAACCAAATATCCCCTCGCAAAAGGTCATTTTTCCTGTAATGGTAGTAGATGGCATTTGACATGTTTTTAAGTTAGGGGTTACTGGGTCTTTTCCCAATTGTCTTAAATCAATACTATGACGTTTTACTCTCTAATAGAAGCATATATAATGACTTTTAACCCCTAAATTACCAAAACCCAATTCATTATCTCAAATTCTCAAAAGAAGATCAAGCTCTTCCTCTCAAATATTTCTCTCTAGAAGTTGAAGAAGAAAGCTAGGGTTTCAAGATCATGCCTCCAAGTCCTCTATTTCATTCAAGCTTTTGGCATTAATGTATGATAGTTTTCACCCATCGATTGCTTCCATTCATGGAGTTCCGAAATTCTCCTTTTATCAAGTTAGAATTTCCCCAATTTAGTTAGGGTTTTCTTCTATGTTATGGGTTCTCTTAATTATTGGTTTAAATGATTGAATTATGATCTCTTATGCATGAATTGATGAAATACTATGGTTTTAGGATGATTTACCCTATTAACCCATGACAACCCCATGTTTTTTTCCAAGTTGTGAGAATATTATGTGGGACTTGCATTAAGAAAGAAGTGTTTTATGGAATCAAGCATGAGTAGATAGAATTACATGAATTTATGATGAAACCCATGTCTAACCCATGTTTTCTATATGTTGATGATTGAAAGTGAGTTTTGAACATTGAAAGTTGAATTATGGAATTAGGCATGTTCTTATGAAATCTATGAAATTGTTTAAGAATGCTTTGAGAGTGAAGTATCAATGATGATGTTGTTGTTATGTTGTTGAAATGATTTTCTCATACACATATGAAAGTATAAATGTGAAAGGTTTTCTCACATAGTAAAGAGTTCTAAGGTGGAAAGGTCTTCTCACCTAAATGAATCAAGATAAAGAGCTATCCTTATGAACCCTATCTTGGATTGGTTATTGAATGATAAATTTCCATGGATGATTTATGACCTATCTTGGATTGGCAAGATGACGTGCCCTTCAATGGATAATAAGAACAAGTAAGAAATAACTATTCCATGGGATTTATGCTTAGCACCGAGAGGATATCGAGATGGAAGCTCTCTTGTAATTAGAGGCTGGGTTTCTAAAAGGAATCTCCTTATCCATTACCTTTGTGCCCCTATAGGATGATTGTCTAGATAGACACTAGCTAGTAGATCCACTTAAGTAGAAGTTCATGGTGCTTACCTTGGCAAGTAGGACAACCCTTTTCAGCATGGGAGACACTAGGGATCAGGTTATAGCTCACATGGTCTCTATATCGCTTAAGACTACTTCCCACAATAATAATGAACTAAGGTTACTTCAAGAAGTATCTCACATGTGGTCAAAGGTTTTAAATATGTAAGCTTGCATTGACCATGTTTTATGACTCACGTTTTCTAACCCATTTATATCATGTTTTCGCTTGGTCATTGCATATCATGAAAATGTCCTATTTTAGGATGTTCTAAATGTTTATATGCATGGCTATAACACTTAGTACATATTTTGTACTAATGTATACTATTGCCTACATTTACCAAAATGTACAGTTCGATAGTTAGGGTTTCGAGTTTCATGGCTAGAGGTTGATTTGAGAGATTCTGAGCTTTGGTGAGTCCTCATGCTTCGAGGATGGATCTTCGTTGTTTTCAATCATCTTTCTTATTTTTTGTTTTGAAAATGAGGTATGGGCTAGGCCTAATTTCATTATATTGTATTCGATGTCTAATGAGACAAGTGTTTAGACTTCCGCTTTGCTTTTATAGAACTTTGGACTTGAAATGTTGTCTTTATTTTCTTTGTTCTATTTCTTATGTTATGAATTCTAATTGGCTTGTATGGGGCCTGTTGGGGTGCTATACGCCATGTTACACCTAGGGTGTGCCCCTGGGTCGTGCTAAAGGGCATTATGAAGCAAAAAAGAGAGAAAAAGTTGAAGGAAAGAAAACTTGGTACTTGCCAAAGCCACTCGGTGAGTACTCGCCGAGTGGACGTTCAGCACGCCTAAAGTTGAAGTAGGCCAACCCATGGACAAGACAAACTTGGCGAGAACAGTGATGGTTCGTTGACACAACAAATTTATCTGCGAGCCCGATCTTGATAGCCTAAGGTTACAAAAGAGAAAGGGTGAAATCCAAGAAGGCGATGGAAGGGGCAATCGGCGCATCGCCGATCAGGATGGCGAAGCCCTACTTACTTTGCCGAGTGACTCCGATGCAGAAATTTTGAGAATGTAAAAAAGTAATTTTCAAAAGAAGAAAAAGATTTCCCATGTTGTCCAGTTCTGGGTTTTTGATTACATTCTAAACATTGGTCATATACTTTTTGTGTAGATATTTAAGGTTTGGTTGCTTTTTAACTCCAATTTGAGCATTTTGGAGACTCGTGGATTGTTGCCCAACCTCATGGAAAACATAGATGGTAACAATTTCTTGTTATTTATAATGTATGGCTAAAAACCCAATCTTGGGAGTGTGATTATGTTGTTGAATGTTTTAATTAGCTTATGGGTGTCAATATTTACTAATTTTAATGTTGATTTGAAGTGCATTCAATTAATAGTTTGTGTTTCAATTGATGAATTGTAGTTGCAAATGCTATTCTTTTTTAGCATTCAAAGCTTGCTTGAGAAAGAAGTATTAGAGTTAAAACGTTTAATTGATTATTGTAGTTATTGTGTTGTTGCGGATTTAGCTTGGGAAAGTGGGTCTGAATACAATCCTACAAATCTAGCTTGAAAAAGTAGATTGATTAATGTTTGGGGCTGTTAAGATGTGTTGTGATTGTCGAGGTTCGAAAGAACTCGCATCATCGTGATAGTTGATTGAGATATGGCTATTGCACCTAAAGCCTAACCTACCTACTGTATTTCAACAACTTTTAGTAAATAATCATCATCCATTTAGCGAATTAAGCATTCAATTCATCAAACACCCAAGAAATCCTCTCTTCTTGTTTACTCATGGTTATTTGTACACGTTAATTGTTCACCCAATTCCCCCCATTTGACATTAATTGTCAAACCCTTGTCATTTACTTTATTTGTTGAGAAAATATCTACATCTACAGACAATTAAAACATCATTCAAAATCAACTAAATACACAAGATTTAAGGTTTGGTTGCTTTTTAACTCCAATTTGAGCATTTTGGAGACTCGTGGATTGTTGCCCAACGTCATGGAAAACATAGATGGTAACATTTTCTTGTTCTCTATTATGTATGGCTAAAAACCCAATCTTGGGAGTGTGATTATGTTGTTGAATGTTTTAATTAGCTTATGGGTGTCAATATTTACTAATTTTAATGTTTATTTGAAGTGCGTTCAATTAATAGTTTGTGTTTCAATTAATGAATTGTAGTTGCAAATGCTATTCATTTTTACCATTCCAAGCTTGATTGAGAAAGAAGTATTAGAGTTAAAACGTTTAATTGATTATTGTAGTTATTGTGTTGTTGCGGATTTAGCTTGAGAAAGTGGGTCTGAATACAATCCTACAAATCTAGCTTGAAAAAGTAGATTGATTAATGTTTTGGGCTGTTAAGATGTGTTGTACTTGTCGAGGTTTGAAAGAACTCGCATGATCGTGATAGTTGATTGAGAAATGGCTATTGCACCTAAAGCCTAGCCTACCTACTGTATTTCAACGACTTTTAGTAAATAATAATCATCCATTTAGCGAATTAATCATTCAATTCATCATACACCCAAGAAATCCTCTCTTCTTGTTTACTCATGGTTATTTGTACCCGTTAATTGTTCACCCAATTCCCCCCATTTGACATTAATTGTCAAACCCTTGTCATTTACTTTATTTGTTGTAAAAATATCTACTACCACAAACGATTAGAACACCATTTTACTCCGTAATAGAATTCTTTACCGTATCACTCCCTGTGGGATGGACCCCAACTCTTAGTTGGGTTTATATTGTTCACCCAATTCCCCCCATTTGACATTAATTGTCAAACCCTTGTCATTTACTTTATTTGTTGAGAAAATATCTACATCTACAAACAATTAGAACATCATTTTACTTCGTAATCGAAATCTTGATAGTATCACTCCTTGTGAGATCGACCTAAACAGGCAAATTTTAATTCGGATAAAAACCAATATTCACTTAAAAAACAACTGTCACAAAGATAGGCATCCAAAACATTATTCATACAACCCAAGGGAGGTAGGCATGAAGATACCTAACCCCGCAAAACAAAACCTAACATTGTCCTTAATGAAAAATAAAATAACTGTCTCAAAAGTAAAACAAGAAAAGAGTCAAGATCCCCTATCAGGCTAAGCCTAAGGTGAATGATGCAAATCAGGGACTCTCTCAATTTGGACATCATTGCCGACTCATCTACATCAGCAACCCCTGCTCCACTGGAGCCTATCATCGAGGTGTCCCGAAGAGAGGCCTCCATAGACGTCTGCAACATATCACACTCTAGATCCTCAAGATCATCATACACAGATGCATCAGGGGTCCTAAGCTCCTCTTCATCAATCTTAGGAGCGTCCGACTAAGCGTCATCATCAGCTATAGCAACATCTCCGGTCGTAGGAGCCGGAGGGATATTAGAAATATCTGGCATCTCTATACTCGGAACCTCAGAAAGGTCCATAGTGCCAAACAACATAGACAAATAAGTGGATTTGAGCTCATCCACGTCACGTCTCAATCAAGAAACATTGGCTCTCAAGTCCATAACCTCAGCGGACTGGTGACCTTTTTACTCATATGCCTCAACAGGCACCGTGATGGCGTCCAAGGCTAGCCCATGTGCGGTGATCAAATCTTGATGCTCCCCCAACTAAGCTTGGATAGGACCTAGGGCAGTAACAATAACCCTCTCAATCAGTCCGGGGATAACTGCCTTGATCCGAGAAACATGTACGTCAGCAGATTGGGCTAGATGGCCCATGTTGTAGAGCATCGCCTGTGTCAATGGTGGGCGGACAGAAGCAACAACAATATTAGTAATAGCAGCATACAAAGAAGGAGCAATAGTAGTAGTAATGAGGGTACCTGAATGCTCACCGGCGTGAGTGAAGGGAATTGTATCTTCCTCTGGCATATCTACATCAACAGCTGAGGATGTGTCCACCGACACTGCTCTCCTCCACTCAGCTTCATCCCTATTGTACTTAGCCTCAATCCTATGAATGTCAGTAGAAGAAGTGGGAGTCAGTTCCAAATTCATCTTCACCACAAAGGGCACTTGAGCACGCCAAAACAACTATGTGATAAGTACCGGGAAAGGGAGCGATACCTGGCTCTACTTGGCCCTCATGTCCATCTCCTGCTCAATGATCAGTCTGAGATTTAGTCTATCCAAGTCAAGAATAGAACCCAGACAAGCTGCCTTTGGATGCCAGAGTATGGACTCATTTTGGGAAGGCATCAGAGTGCTGCTAATGAATCTGAAACAGTACCGCGCACCCACATTTAGGTCCTTCTTCTCAATTTGGACTCCCGGCTTGATCCATGGCTATGTAATATCAGAATCAAAGGGGCCAACCACCCCTTGAGATCTTCTAGGGTCTTCTTGTCTATCTTGTCTACCAAGAAGTATATAACATTTACCATGCACCCCAATGCCTCATTGATGTCCGAATTGCTGCATTTCACCCTCTTTCGTTAGACTACTACATGGTCAACAGCTGAAAACTAATTGAATTTCTTATTGTCCTTCACGACCAGCTTCCCGTACTCTGTGTAGAACTCCTGGACCCAAGAAGGTATGTATGAGCCTCAGGGGTGTGTGAAACACTCGAATTTTTTGAGTCGAATGGTGTCCCACACATCTGGATATTTGTCCACTACTGATGAGTCCTCAAATTGGACTCATTTAGTTCCTTATTTTAATAGAATTAGTGTCCTCAAATGCCTCTTTTATCCCAATATCTGATAAAAACTCTTAATTTTCAAGTATTTGAAGATTTAAGGAAAGCATGGACACTATGTCACAAAAAGGAACAAAAAGGGTGAAAAGAGTGAAAAAATGGATGCCTAAGCATCGCCAAGTCCACTTGGCGAATTGCCAAAGAGCCTTACTCTGACTTTTGTTCCAGTGTGTTGAGCCCTGAAGGAAGAGGAACAAATAGGCGGTGAAAAAGAGCAGTCGGCGTGTAGCCGAATAGTTCTGCGAAGTAGTACTATACCGCCCAATGGTCCAGAACACAAAAATGTTGTAGGCAAGCAAGGAAGGCGATGAACTAGACGATGGGCGACTCACCGAGTTGATCGGCGATTCCCACTAACTTCGCCGAATGGTCCGCTGAAGCATTAATTCTGAAATCTATAAATACTAGCCTTATGTTAGTTTTAATTATTAAGATTTATTAGACTACTCATTTTTTAGATATTTTATTTTGTAACTGTTATTTTCTCTCAAGTTTGAGAGGGTTTCTAAAGACTTGAAAAAGAAAAGGTTTCATCTTCACCAAATTGGAAGTGGGTCTCCTTGATTCTTCTTTCTTTGCCTAAATCAAAACTTATTTCTCTACACCCATTTGATTTCAACATCATTGCAGGTATAATTTTCTATTTCTCGATGTGTGGCTAAAAACCCCCATTCTTGGGGTGTGATTTAGCAAATAAGTGTTGATATTATTGTTGGGACTTACTTGCTGATAGGTTAGATGTATTTTAATGGTGATTACACGTAGTGGTTGTGGTTTAATTTAATGGGTTTTGCAAATAGAAAACCACCCATGTGATTTTGGCTTGCTCGAGAGAGAGGTCAGGAAACTAAGACCGCTAGACTGATGGCCTAAGGAGTGGGTCGAAATGAGGTTCAGCCCAAGAGGGTGAGCCCTAGTCCCATATCCTAACACTCAGCTCGAGAGAGTGAATGGGGTAAGGCGTATGCTGGCCTTCATGCGGCAAATGGGTGTTCGAGAGGAACCCATTTGAAACGGGGTAAGTTGCTCGAGCGGGAACTTATTTCCATCCAAAGCTTAGCCTAGTCACTATTATCTTGCAAAATTCCTATCGAAAGCATGTACCCAACGATTTATATCAATATATATTGCAGTCACACCCCAAGAACTTCTCCCCATATTTGATTTCCCCTTTATTTTTGTTGTTTTTACTATACTTGTGACAAACCTTCTTTTGATATTTGACACTTTTGTGTCACCCACTTGAATTTACTTTGTTTATATTCGATAATTTCTCAAACTACAGCTAATTAGAATAAAATTCTAGTTTAACTACTATTTTCACTACCACTCTCTTGGTTGGGTTACTATATTATCGACGATCGTAGACACTCGTACCATAGGTTAGTGTCGTTGGTTATGATAAGCATCAAAATGGCATTGCTGCCGGGGAGTGGTGTCACGTGAAAATTTAGTTAACTAGAGCTTTTTGTTCTTTCTAGTTGCAGTTTCTACTAACTTTTTTTTTTTTGTTTTTCTTTAATGTTGTTGATTTAAGGTAAATATGTTGAGTAGTGCATGAAAGAAGATGGAAGATCTTGAAGGCCAGTACGAACAGGGACGCTACCTTCCTCCTCATCAACGAAAGAAAGTTATGAAAGAAAAAGGAGGAACAGGTCGAGGCAATGCTCACACTACTGCTAAAAAAGGCCAATGTGCAAGATAGATTGCTAGAAGAGTTGAGAGAAAATGTCTTGATACTAAACAAGACTATAACCTCTCACTCCATGATTATTAATCTACTGGGGTCCCAAATGGAGCAAGTTCTATCTTCTATCTATCCAGATTTAAGCGCAGGGTGCCCTTATGAAAATAAGGACAACCCCACTAATGAGGGATAAATAAGGACTTGCGTCGTGCCACGATGTTAACTACGACGCTGTTTGGGAGGAAACCCAAAACCCTTTAATTGCTTTTTGTTTCTTGGTAAAATAATTTTGTGTTATTAGTACAGGGTGAAGATAGGGAAGTGCTTGAAAAGGTATATTGAGGCGAACAACATGACCAGTTGGTGGATCGCCGACAGGTTCGGCGGACCTGATCTATCCCGCCGTTTGACTCAAGACATCTTCAATGTTGAGTCTGTAAAACTCGGCGAAGTGAGGAATTTATCAACGCATCACCCACCTAGTTGGCGATCTCAACGGAGACTGTCGTTGATATTCCCACATGAACTAAAGGCCCTGCTAAATTTGACGAGGAAATCAAACAGTCGGCGTGCCGTCGAATGATTGGGCAAACTCGACTAATATCGCCGAATGGGCGGAAGTTGAATGGGTTTTTCAAGCCAAAGGTTTAAAAATTCTATTTCATTCACTCTCCTTCACTTTTTCGCTCTTCACAAACTCACCCCAGTACTCTAGCCTGATAATTCTTGCGTTTTAAGAATAATTTAGTCGTCAAACTATGCTCGAATTCGGATAGCATTGCTGCCTAGCATTTCCTTACTTTCTGATTCAGCACCAAAGGTTGGAGACTTGAATCCCGTAATTATTTCTTTGAAATTGTACTCATTTGCATAATATGAATCGTTGTTGAGTCTCTCTGAGTTGATTGAATTACAAACATTCTCAATTACTGTTCAATAACTCTTGTTTAAATGATGTAATCTCGGTCACATGCACTTAAAATTTAATTAACTTACTACAGGAGTGTGTAAGTGCTATGGGTCTTCATTGAGTTGGTGTTGTAGAGGCTTAAATTGAGATATAAAAGGTTGCAGGGTCAAATTTAGAAGGATGGGTTGATTTGGTGAGCTGAGTAAAACTCGCCAAACCACTCGGCGGTTTGCCTAACTCCCCCATTTCACCTTTATTTTAATGCCAAATGTGTAATTGACTCTATATCTTTTGGCGAATAAGATTGGATCGCCATATACACTTGGCGAACCACTAAAAGTTTTCCTGTTTGCCCCTTTTTTCTGCACCCTTGTACATTCTATGCATCATTTTCAGTAAATTGCCTAAAGGGGTGAGCAATTCACCAACTGTTTTGGTGAAATAATTCTACACCCAAGACACCCCAGTAACATATTGTCTAACTTTTTCTTGAAGTATTTTGCAAAAATGGCTAGACCAAAAGTTGCAGGATGGGACATGCCACCCCGACACGTAAGAGCACGAGATTTCAAAAGAGACGAACAGATAACAAAATGGCAAAAGAAAGAACAGAGAGTAAGAGAGAAAGCGTGTAGACAAGATTCCCTCCTTACCTCCCTCTCTATCTTTCTTTACTTTCACTGCTGGATATTTCTCATTTGCATTTGAGGAAAATGTTTTTATTTGTGGTGGGGTGAGGCCCACACTTTTTGTGCACCTTTTGTGTTGATAGTCATGTTTTTGTGTACATTTGGGATGTCTGCTATTAAGTGTAGTATATTCTACTTTGCGTGGATGTTTGAGATTGTGGCTCCTCTTTAGTTTAAATTTGCAAAACATTTTGACCGTTTCGAAAAATTTTCATTTTTCAAAAATTTTCGCCACCTCTGTTCTCGTACAAATTCGAGTCTCAGTTTCGATCAATACCAATGACTTAAATAGTGCTCTCAATCGAACAAACATCAATGTGCGGCTACAACGAGACCAAATGAAGTTGCATAGACAATATGTGAACTCTTTGCATCTCGTTGTTATTAGCCATGTATCAAATTGATTCTCTTTTGATGACCGTTGCACACTAGTGAAAGTGTGTAGTCTTGTTTGATGGTAGTGTCGATGCTTTGTGTGATGAGCTTACTTTGAACTATGCATTAATAAACATAGAATTTTACCCTGTAGTCCGGTTGATTAAGTAAGGCTTGCTCTTGAGTTGATCTTAGGCAACTTTAGAGAGTGTGAGCCAATTTGACATATACCTCTTTTGTGGCCTACCCTGTGAGCGTGTGAACCTCTCTTGAAAACCCCTTGAGCCTTTCCCTTCTTCAGATGAAACTGAACGAAGACTATACCTTCCTAGATCCATCACCCTTAATCCTCATGAATAGTGATGTAGTTGAAATAGCCAACTTAGTCCAAAAGACTAAGTTAGGGTTTACCCTGTAGTCCGGTTGATTAAGTAAGGCTTGCTCTTGAGATGATCTTACGCAACTTTAGAGAGTGTGAGCCAATTTGACATATACCTCTTTTGTGGCCTACCCTGTGAGCGTGTGAACCTCTCTTGAAAACCCCTTGAGCCTTTCCCTTCTTCGGATGAAACTGAACGAAGACTATACCTTCCTAGATCCATCACCCTTAATCCTCATGAATAGTGATATAGCTGAAATAGCCAACTTAGTCCAAAAGCCTAAGTTAGGGTTTACTCTGTAGTCCGGTTGATTAAGTAAGGCTTGCTCTTGAGATGATCTTACGCAACTTTAGAGAGTGTGAGCCAATTTGACATATACCTCTTTTGTGGCCTACCCTGTGAGCGTGTGAACCTCTCTTGAAAACCCCTTGAGCCTTTCCCTTCTTCGGATGAAACTGAACGAAGACTATACCTTCCTAGATCCATCACCCTTAATCCTCGTGAATAGTGGTTTAGCTGAAATAGCCAACTTAGTCTAAAAGCCTAAGTTGGGGTGTGGTGAAAAAGAAAAAGGAAAAGTCAAGAAGTTCAAGAAGGTCTCCTAAACCTATGGTTTTGCGAAAAAATGGAAACCCTCCATATAAAAAAAAGAAGAGAAAAGGAAAAAGAAAAGAAAAGAATGAAAAAAAAGAAAAGTTGTGGAATAAAACTGCAAAAGAAATTGGGTTTCCTAGAAGAAAAATTGATGAAGGAAAAGAAAAGGATGTGTTGAGAGCAGCATATTTCATGAGGATGAAAGTCACTGAACCTAAATGACCATACCGTTTCACTCAGAAGTAATTGACTTTGTAACTTTCGGCGAATAAGATTAGATCGGCACATACACTTGGCGAACCGCTGAAAGTTTTCTATTCGCCCTTTTTTTCTACACCCTTGTACATTTTATGCATCATTTTCAGTAAATCGCCTAAAGGGGTGAGCACTTCACCAACTGTTTTGGTGAAACAATTCTACACCCAGGACACCCCTGTTCCTGTTTAACATATTGTCTAACTTTTTCTCGAAGTCTTTTGCAGAAATGGCTAGACCAAAAGTTGCAGGAAGGGACATGCCACCCTGACACGTAAGAGCACGGGATTTCAAAAGAGACGAAAAGATAGCAGAACTGGCAAAAGAAAGAACAGAGAGTAAGAGAGCAAGCGTGTAGACAGAATCCCCTCCTTACCTCCGTCTCTATTTTTCTTTACTTTCACTGCTGGATATTTATCATTTGCATTTGAGGAGAAATGTTTTTATTTTTGGTGGGGTGAGGCAAACACTTTTTGTGCACCTTTGGTGTTGATACTTGTGTTTTTGTGTACATTTGGGTTGTCTATTTTTAAGTGTAGTATATACTGCTTTTCGTGGATGTTTGAGCTTGTGGCTCCTCTTTAGTTTTAATTTGCAAAACATTTTGACACTTTCAAAAAAATTTCAGTTTTCAAAAAATTTCGCCACCTCTTGTGTTGAAAGTGGTTGTTCCCATACAAATTTGAGTCTCTATTTTGATCAATATCGATGATTTTAATAGTGCTCTCAATTGAACAAACATGAATGTGCGGCTACAACGAGACCAAATAAAGTTTCATATACAATATGTGAACTCTTTGCATCTCGTTGAGATTAGCCATATATCAAATTGATTCTCTTGTGATGACCATTGCACACTAGCGAAAATGTATTGTCTTGTTTGACCGTAGTGTCTATGCTTTGTGTGGTGAGCTTACTTTGAACCATGCATTAATAAACATAGAATTTGCCCCTGTAGTCCGGTTGATTAAGTAAGGCTTGCTCTTGAGATGATCTTAGGCAACTTTAGTGAGTGTGAGACAATTTAACATATACCTCTTTTGTGGCCTACCCTGTGAAAGTGTGAACCTCTCTTGAACACCCCTTGAGCCTTTCCATTCTTTGGATGAAACTGAACTAAGACTATACCTTCCTAGATCCATCACCCTTAATCCTCGTGAATAGTGGTTTAGCTGAAATAGCCAACTTAGTCTAAAAGCCTAAGTTGGGGTGTGGTAGAAAAAGAAAAAGGAAAAGTCAAGAAGTTCAAGAAGGTCTCCTAAACCTATGGTTTTGCGAAAAAATGGAAACCCTCCATATAAAAAAAGAGAGAAAAGGAAAAGAAAAGAAAAGAATGAAAAAAAAGAAAAGTTGTAGGAAATAAAACTGCAAAAGAAATTGGGTTTCCTAGAAGAAAAATTGATGAAGGAAAAGAAAAAGGGAATGTGTTTGAGAGCAGCATATTTCATGAGGATGAAAGTCACTGAACCTAAATTACCATACCGTTTCACTCAGAACCATTACAAGCCTTAGAAAGACCTTTTTGTTCTTGAGTAAGCTGAACCGAAGATCTATTGGAAAATAAGGGCAAACCTATGGATAAAAGCATGCATTATGTTCCTCCTTTTGAGTGTGAGCGTTGCATCTGAATCCTGATCTTAAATTGATTATCTTTTGTGTGTGAATATGGAATCATTCTTTGTATGAGGACATTTAGATACTATTGTTGAGATTGAACTAGCTTTTCAAGAAAGTATTGCGAGCATGAGAATCTTTGGTAATGGTTTGTCACAACTTGAATCTTTGAGTACACAATTGATCTTTGAAGGACTAGTTTGAGTCCTGCTGTGTATGTTCATGATTGATTCTTGTGTAGCACTGTTTTAGACAACCTAATTGAACTGTTGAACTTGAGTTTTACTTGAGGACAAACAGAAGATTAAGCTAGGGGTGTTGATGAGGCCTCAAAATGGACTTATTTAGGGCCTTATTTTAATATAATTAGTATCCTCAAATGCCTCTTTTATCCCAATATCTGATAAAAACTCTTAAGTTTTAGGTATTTGAAGATTTAAGGAAATCATGGACACTATGTCGCAAAAAGGAACAAAAAGGGTGAAAAGAGTGAAGAAATGGTTGCCTCAGCATCGCCAAAGAGCCTTACTCTGCCTTTTGTTCCAGTGCGTTGAGCCCTGAAGGAAGAGGATCCAATCAGCGGTGAAAAGGAGTAGCAGGTGTGTCGCTGAATAGTTCCATGAAGCATTACATACCGCCCAATGGTCCAGAATGCAGAGATGTTGTAGGCAAGCAAGGATGGCGATGAACTAGACGATGGGTGACTCGCCGAGTTGATCGGCGATTCCTGCTAACCTCGCTGAAAGGTCCACTGCATCTTTAATTCTGAACAATATAAATACTAGCCTTATGTTGGTTTTAAAAGATTGATTAGAATACTCATTTTTTAGATATTTTATTTTGTAACTCTTATTTTCTCTCAAGTTTGAGAGGGTTTTTGAAGACTTGAAGAAGAAAGGGTTTCATCTTCCACAAATTGGAAGTGGGTCTCCTTCATTCTACTTTGTTTTCCTAAATCAAGACTTATTTATCTATACCCATTTGATTTCAACATCATTACAGGTATAATTTCTATTTCTTGATGTGAGGCTAGAAACACTGATTCCTTGGGTGTCATTTAGCAAATATGTGTTTATATTATTGTTGGGTCTTGGTTGCTGATAGGTTAGGTGTATTTTAATGGTGATTTCACCTAGTGGTTGTGGTTTAATTTAATGAGTTTTTAGTTGCAAATACAAAAACACCCATGTGTTTTTGGCTTGCGAGAGAGAGAAGTCGCGAAACCAAGACCGCTAGAATGATGGCCTAAGGAGTGGGTCGACATGAGGTTCAGCCCGAGAGGATGAGCCTTAGTCCCATATCCTTACACTCAGCTAGGGAGACTGATTGGGGTAAGGCGTAGTGAAACGACCCCAAAAATGCCCGAAAATGTGCTTCGAAAACACCTAAAATTGTAATTTCCATATATCTCAAAATCCGTGCATCATTTCGGAAATTCGACTTCATATTCTTATTCAGTGGGTCAAATTGAGTGGGAAATGAGTCTAACCCGAATTTTAGAACAACCGTATCAAAATTTGAAAATCGCAAAAAATGCGATTTTGAGGGTCAACTTTAAAGGGGAATATCTCTCAGCACACAAGGAACTGGAAGGAGCTCAAACTATCAAAATTAAAGCTCTGTGAGTTAGATTTCCAACGCAATTTGTTTCACCTCATTCCGAGTTAGGAAGAAGGAGTTATGACCATTTTCGTAAAACCTGTCCGGCAGAAAATGGTAATTCCAGTAGCCGAAAACACTGTTCACCCGCCTCAATTTTTTTTCTAAGTGTTGGGACGTTTTTATAAAAAGGGGACATATCCATACTTAGTCATTTAACTTCAAAACATCCAAAAACTCTCTCTAAACCCTCTCCAAAAATTCCACCAAGATCATCAACCAAATTCAAGGATCCCAAGCTTTAATTCCGGATTCAAGATTCAATCTCAAGCAATTCTCCATTCCAATCTTCATCAAGAATTCTCCAAAGTTGAGGTATGTGGGTTGATTGTGGAAACCTTCCTTTCCACAAGTCCAACCATTTATCCTCTATTTTACTTCAAGTTTATGGGTCCTTATGATCATTTATGAACTCTTGAATTATGGAATTATTACTACACATCCTATTATGGTCTATTTTTGTATATTATCATGAAATGGAATGATTATATGATGTTTATGGTTTTCATGCCTCAATGATCAAATTATGAAGGTTGTTATATATGTATATATATATGTATGTTGTTGGTGGGCTGTTTTATATGGATTTTGAAATTGGTTGGACTTAGTACTCTTGAAACACATGATTTTATTTACATGAACAAGTAGCCCACCATATGTTTGATAAAATGCCATTTATAGAATTCTTATGAAATGGAAGGTCCAATGTACGTCCTATGAGTCGGATGATTATATAAGTATTGAAATGATGATGAAATGGATACATGTATATGATTTTCTCTATATAGTGTGTGAGTCGATCAAGCCTAGCTCGGGGGGTTGTAGGCCCGGGTAACCGTATCAAGGGGTTGGTACCTTGATTGCCTAGTACGGGGGGTAGTAGGCCCGTATAACCGTATCGAGGGGTTGGTACCTTGGTTGCCTAGTACGGGGGGTAGTAGGCCCGTATAACCGTATCGAGGGGTTGGTACCTTGGTTGCCTAGTACGGGGGGTAGTAGGCCCGTATAACCGTATCGAGGGGTTGGTACCTTGGTTGCCTAGTACGGGGGGTAGTAGGCCCGTATAACCGTATCGAGGGGTTGGTACCTTGGTTGCCTAGTACGGGGGGTAGTAGGCCCGTATAACCGTATCGAGGGGTTGGTACCTTGGTTGCCTAGTACGGGGGGTAGTAGGCCCGTATAACCGTATCGAGGGGTTGGTACCTTGGTTGCCTAGTACGGGGGGTAGTAGGCCCGTATAACCGTATCGAGGGGTTGGTACCTTGGTTGCCTAGTACGGGGGGTAGTAGGCCCGTATAACCGTATCGAGGGGTTGGTACCTTGGTTGCCTAGTACGGGGGGTAGTAGGCCCGTATAACCGTATCGAGGGGTTGGTACCTTGGTTGCCTAGTACGGGGGGTAGTAGGCCCGTATAACCGTATCGAGGGGTTGGTACCTTGGTTGCCTAGTACGGGGGGTAGTAGGCCCGTATAACCGTATCGAGGGGTTGGTACCTTGGTTGCCTAGTACGGGGGGTAGTAGGCCCGTATAACCGTATCGAGGGGTTGGTACCTTGGTTGCCAAGTACGTTTGGGTCGTGACACGTAGGCTGGCATTCATGCGACAAATGGATGTTTGAGAGGAACCCATTTGAAATGGGTAAGTTGCCTGAGAGGGAACATATTTCCATCTAAAGCTTAGCCTAGTCACTATTATCTTGCAAATTTCCTATCGAAAACATGCACCCAACCATTCATATCAATATATATTGCGGTCACACCCCAAGAACTTCTCCCCATACTTGATTTCCCCTTTATTTTTGTTGTTTTTACTATACTTGTGACAAACCCCCTTTTAATATTTGACACTTTTCTGTCACCCACTTGAATTTTCTTTGTTTATATTCGATAATTTCTTAAACTACAGCTAATTAGAATAAAATTCTAGTTTAACTAATATTTTCACTACCTGTCCCTTGCGACACGACCCCAACCCTTGGTTGGGTTACTATATTATTGATGATCGTAGACACTTGTACCGTAGGTTAGTGTCGTTGGTCACGATAAACATAAACTATCCCATCAATGCTAAACCTTTTCTCTTCAAAAATGGTGCGCAACCCGACAACCTTCAATCTATTCATCAAGCGTGGTGGAGGTGCCTGTACTTGGGGCACTGGTTGTGCCTTCTCAACAGTGTGTGCTGAAGGTGAAAGATGTGTCAAAGTAACCGAAAGTCTTGCTAGATCATGTAGCACTTTGGAGCGCAACTCAACTTGCCTCCACTAAAGAGTTTGGTCATCCTCTGACTCTGATGTAGAAGCCGATGATCTGGATCGCGAATTGTCCTCACGATCAGATTCCGAAGTGGTGAGGTGGGTGTCGTCGATGCCCATGCTATCTGAATTGTAATTAGCTGTACTCGGCTCCACTGGACCCTTCCTTTTATCTGTGTTCTTCCCCACTATTATAGGATGTCTAGGCTGGATAGATATTTGAGGGGCAACCTCCTCAGAAATAACTACTCCCCGTGCTCTCTTGAGGTGGTTAGTTCTTTCCAGGAACATTAGGTCAGGCCATATCTGCAAAGCAACACATATCGAATCAATACATTAGAAACAGGTCAGTGAACATTAAGTTTGAAGATTTGCAGAGAAACTCGCCGACTAGTTTGGAGACTCACCGAACTCATTCGACGGCCTAAAGGGGTACGCTGAAAGTCATAACAAAAATGCACAGAAATTAGCACAAGTCACTGAGGTCAAGGGTCACTTGTCTAGTCGCCGAACTCATTCAGAGAACAAAAGGTAGCTTGCCCAATATCAAAGTTTGTTTCACCAAAATTTGGGCTGAAAAGGGGCGATCATAAAGACATTCGGCGAGTCGCTGAGTTCACTCGGCGAGCACAAGTATCTCGCCGAATATTACAACGGCTAACACTCAAATTTCTAGGTTAAAAGGCCGATCTCAACGATATTTGGTGAACCACCGAGTCTGTCGATGAGTTTGACTAATCTCACAAAAATGCCTCTCGTGCCAGATTTCTACCCCGACTTCCAATTTTCAATGCACAGCCTACGATAACAAAATTAAAGCCCTATTCTATGCAATTTACTCCTAGCCCATATCTCTACCAACCCGGGGGTACTCAAACATCCCCCATTTTATCTAAAATAGACCAATCAACGTATTTTTCCCTTAATAATGACATCACCCGATCGATTATTGGGCAAATTCAGTCGATTGATATAATTCAGGCTAGTCAAACTTCACCCACATCAGACCAAACATGGTACTACAACACACTCACAATTTCAAGCAATTTAAACACAAAATTCAACAATTAGGGGATAAATACGAAGTTCAACACGATCATACAATATCCCACAATTCAAAATCAACTAAATACACAAGATATTTCAGTGGCTCCAACAATAATTCTAGCATGCATAGCCAACGGCCAGATATCAAATCATGTTCGGGACACCAACCTTAGAAATAGATTGACACAAAAATCAGGCGAGAAAATACGAAGGATAAAACACAAACTTCCACCTAGAAAATGAACCACACATGAAAATACCAAGAAAAATATGATCAAAATTGGAAATGTAAAAGTGCAAGAGTCGAAAAATGCAAAATAAAAGGGAGTTTTGAATCTAAATAGCTAGAATCTTGTTTGACCCTTCAGTTCGCACCCCAGTCAGCGGTACACACTTATGTCACCGACCCATTCGACGATGTAGCGAATGGTCCTTTTACCCGCCAAAGTTACCAGAACTCCAACCTTTTGGTTGGTAAAAAAAGAGAACTTTATCACGCTCGCTGACCATCTCGGCGGTTCGCCGAATGGTACCCGAGTTGGCCCAATTGCCTTTTTTTCCCAAATTGCAAATTTTCAACCTGCTCATCTAACAACCGTTATTCAAACAACAAATATAAAACTAACATTTGGGTTACCTCCCAAGAAGTGTCTTATTTAATGTCATGGCATGATGAAGAAATATTTTCAAGGTTCATTCTTTGGGTTAACCATTGTATCACTCGGTAAACCTCCTTATGGTATTAGATTCAAATGAGTTGAGATTTAGCCCATATGTGTTTCCAGCTTCTTAATAGATACTGAATGTGAAGTAACTATTTTTTCAGAGAAGAGACGTAATCTTTCATTTCCTCTAGCATCTTGACCAATCCTTCCACTATGTTGAGAATGAGAGCAAGCATATCTTCGGTGTAGGAATTCTTAGGATCAACCCTCGACTCTTTTGGCTTTTGACACTCATGTGGAGGTACATTTATTTCTTGTTCTCCATCCCACTTTCTTATATTCGTACCACGGTCACACAATAACCTATCTCGGTCTCTCCAACCGTCATCGCGATCTCTATTCCAACCTTGATTTATGTCTGTCCTTGGATTGTTCGGACGGGAACCACTTGCCTGATTTGCCAAGAAATGTACTTCATTGTACATGGACTCAAAGTGTGCTTCATCGGAATTCACTCCACTAACTCCAACCGCATTCACTGCCTTGGAACCACTTCCCATGACATGTTTTTTCAATATGTCCATTTGGGTCATCATCTTGGCCATGTTTTCATCTCGCTCTTGGTTCATTTTCCAATTGCTCTTTTGTCATCCCAAAATTCAATGAAGACACCTGATCTTCTCTAGTGTACCAAGAACAATTGATTTTGGTCATATCTTCTAGAAGGGTAAATGTTATGTCAAACGATTCTTGCTGTCACGATCCGAGCCTACATCCCGGAAGTCACACGGCGTACAAGACTCCAAAAACTCTCATACCAACCTCATAGCATTCTTGAACATAAGAGCATAGGAAAATAGTGCTGAATTTAAAATTTTTCTTTTACAATCAAAGTCATTTTTTCTTAGAAAGCAAGTGGAAGTCTTTATATACTTTGTCTCAAACCATCTACAATACTGTGAATAAAACATTGGGACTAAGCCCATACAAAAGCTTTAAACATAAAGTAAAAGACATAAAGGGAAATAATGGGTTCATCCTTGAAACTATGAGGACTCACCAAAGCATCATCTCTAAGCTCCTTAGAAACCTATCTTCCAGTATAGAACATCAAATCTCCAAACCCTACACTTTGGTAAAAATGAAGAAATATGAGTTAGCACATGAGATGTATTAAGTATGCTAGCCATGAAAAAACCATGCTTAAAAAGGAGAATTTATTTGAAAGTCATGCTTTTATGCCAATTCGACAAAAACTTCATGAACATAAGTACAAGAGGCATAATATACAAACATAACCAACATACAAGTCATTTCATCATATTAGGACATAATCAACATATCAGCCATTTCATCACATCAAGCTTTCACCTCAAGTAACCCCAAGCTATTCTTTGTGCAATGTGTGAATAGCGTCCCGTATCACCATCCACACTAAGTACCACATCAAGGCCACCAAAAGTGAAATTCCCATTCACCCTTTCCAGATTTACACAATATTATTACATAAGAGACATAATCATTTCATAAGTCATGACAAAGAAGTAACTCATAATACAACCAAGTATAGCATGCATCATTACATTTTAGCATTTAAGTCAACATTCTTCATTTGCTTCATTAAGAGCACTTTCATTCATTAGTCATTAAGACATTAGAGAACTCAGTATAGTCCTCTCAAAGCCTACTCGTGCAATGCATGGATGGCATCCCATACTACTACCCACACATCATAGAACTTCTCAAGAAACCATAGTGCACATCTCACATGATGGGAATAAGCATTACCCGAGATAGACCATGTGAGCTTGACATGGAATCTAGTGTCATATAACCCCACACCGTAAAGAGGTGGTCTACTTGCCTAAGGTAGAACCGTTAACATTTTAGCTTAAGTGGATCCACTAGCTAGGACCTATGTGCGCTCATAGTTATGGGATAGGAAGATGCTCATTGGAACCCGATCTAAACATGGGGAGAGTTTCCATCTTACCATTTCAAGTCGGTGCTAATCCTCCATTCCCATAGAGCATTTCATTACTTTAACATTATTACTCATGAGAGGGTGCCATTGGCCTACCGACCCACACTACATTGATAAGCACATGAAAGGGTGCCCCAAGCCTACCAATGATGGGTACATTAGTTAACACATAAAAGGGTGCCATAAGCCTACCAATTCAAGGTACATTTTAGGATAGCTAATTGAATCATCAAGAAAGGGTGCCATAAGCCTACCTATTCAAGGTTCATCATTAACATTCATAGAAGGGTTCCATAAGCCTACCGATCGCAAAGTTCATTAAACTTATTCATGGAAGGGTGCCATAAGCCTAATGATCCCAAGGTTCATTTTAATCATTTATGGAAGGGTGCCATAAGCCTACCGATCCCAAGGTTCATTATTCACATACATGGAAGGGTACCATTAGCCTACCGATCCAAGATACAACATTCACCTTACTTTCATTTGTAGAAGAATAGGATGCTTAAGACTACCAATTCAAGATATAACCTCACATTATAGCAACCCTTCACATTTTATCATCATCATTCATAAGTGTTAATTGAGAATATGCTTTCAATGATAACACAATTATATTCTAAACATGATCATAACATTTTCATTGAGATCACATACATATACTTCACATCATGTTCATACATAGATTCTTCATGAAATTGCCTTTCAAGGCTATACATCAATCACAACCCAAACTTCTAAGATACTACAATAGAAAAGGGAATTAACATGATTCAATAACTAATTCAATGTAAACATAAACAATTCAACATACTTTCATGATCAATCAACCCAATTCACAACTTAGGGTTTTGGGGTAAACTTGGGTTCATAGGGTAAAATCATCTTAATTCACCATTAAATCATCAGTTAAACCGTGATTCATAACATATATGCCTTTTCAAAACGTTTGGAATTGAATCCATGCATATATTGAAAACCTTGGGTTTTGGGGGATTTTGGAGACTTGAAAACATCTTTGAAATTGGCTCCTTAAAAGAAACTAAGTCAAGGATGAATACTACCATACCTTTTAGGGAAGAATTCCACAAAAAATGAGTGAGAATGGTGAGATCTTGAGCTTGAAAGCTTGAATCCTTCAAATCCAATGGAGGTTTGTAAAGAGAAAACTTTTGAAGGGGATGGAAGGTTTCTAATTTGTGTTTTGAAGAAATGAATTAGAAAAAGATTTTAATACTATAAAAACCCTTAAAATACATTAATAAATCAATAATAACCGTCCCTTAACTCAACTAACTTAAAAAGGATTTTACCAAACTAACCCCTCACTTGGCTGAACCTAAGGCAGTCTACATGTGCCATTGACGCCCCATGACCTACGAACCGTAGGCGGAGTCACGCCCCATCCTGCAGGTCCGTAGGTGGGATCTGAAACTTTAAAATTTGGGGACTTGACCTACGAAGGCCATCCACCTGGCGTGGATGGACCTACGGGGCATAGGTCCCCATCCGTATGTCACACCAATTTGACAAACTTTTGGTTTCTTGGGGTCTTCGGGGATAGGCTTTAGGGTCCTCCTCAAGGACCCCTTAGTTGGTCTTTGGGGAGTTGTACCTTGACGTTTAACCCCTAAACCCCTCAACCAAAGCTCGGGACATCATTTAACAACCTTAAACCTTACATCAACTCAAAGACAAACCCGTTAGGTTCTAGTTTCACCTATTATTTTTTTGGGTCATTACATTATCCCTCCCCCCTTGTGAACATTCGTCCTCGAATGACACTTTAAAAACTTAAAGCGATTAACGACTCAAGACTAGCAGCCCATCATGCATGCAACATCATAAACAATGTACAAAAACTAGGAGGAAACATCAACTCCTTCTCAAACATACTTCATGCGACTCAAGCTAGTAGGAACTACATCTACAAACTCATTATGCATCATAACTTCAATATTTCTCATTTCATTGGAGAAATTACCTTCACCAACTCAAATCATGCTCATCATAACAACATTAGGCACATTTTGCAATTACTCTTAAAAGTATATTTAGGCATGTTTAACCATTCACCTCATGAAGCATATAATCAACTCATATTAAATGCACATAACATGAGTGGCATAATTCATAAAAATCAATTTCTTATTTAAACTTATATTCATCAAGAACATGCATATCATAAGGAGACCATGGAAACCCATAATCACACATGACTCCAAAACATGACACAAGCTACAAGGAACACTTGGTCTCGAGCTTGAATAAGAATAGAAGGAAAGACATAAGGATATCAGAACTCTCAACAACCTTACTATTCAACATACCATCTCCCCCTTAGGAGTAAACCCAAACTAAGGCTAACATGAAAATAACATAGGGACCTTAACAAGACATTCAAAATTATAAGAAAATATAAGAAGCCATCAACATACCCGTGCTTTTAAACTTGGAAGGTCCTCATTATGCAACTCTTGCTCACAAACAACCTTACAAAAACCACTTAAGGTTTAATTTGAGTCTACCACATCGGGTCTAAACTCCTCAAACTCAGTACACCTCGTAAGGTGAGAATTTAAAGCAAACCTAACTCATGAATATCAAGAACACTCAACGACCTTGCTATCTAAGCACATTATCTCCCTCTTAGGAGTAAGCCTATACAAACTCTTTTAAACATCTTTTCATTAAACATGCCTGAAAACTTATCATAACTAAGTCGGGTCTACAAACAAATAAACATAACCATAATGCAACTCATTCATACTTAAGACAACATCACAATCTATCACCTCGAATCTAACAAGTCACATAGCTATAATTGGCATTACAACCAACCTTTCTCCATCACTCCTTCTAGCATAAGCCTTTCAAGTGGTCATATTCTAAAGACCAATGGATAAGGAATAGGACAGAGAACTTATAGAGTTAAACTCTATGGTACGACTTGAAGAATGAAGAAGTGAGACTTTCCTAACATCCAATAGCCTCCTATTCATAAATGTGGTGCGCTTCACACTATGAACAAGAATCTACTAGATGTGGTATGAGACATCCTAAAACCATCCCAAAATCTTGTGCTTTGATACCGTGTTTGTTATGACCCAAGCCTACACCCTAGAAGTGACACGGCGTACAAGACTCCGAAAAGTCTCATACAATCCTCATAGCATTCTTGAACATAAGAGCATAGGAAAATAGTGCAGAATGTAAAACTTTTCTTTTACAATCGAAGTCATTTTGAAAAAAAAAACAAGCGGAAGTCTTTCTATACTTTGTCTCAAACCATCTACAATACTTTGAATAAAACATTGGGACTAAGCCCATACAAAATCTTTAAACATAAAGTAAAAGACATAAAGGGAAATCGTGGGTTCGTCCTAGAAACTATGAGGACTCACAAAATCTTCATCTCCAAGTTCCTTAGAAACCCATCTTCCAAGTATAGAACATCAAATCTCCAAATCCTACACTTTGGTAAAAACGAAGAAATATGAGTTAGCACATTAGATGTACTAAGCATGATGGCCATGCAAAAACCATGCTTAGAAAGAACATTTTATTTGAAAGTCATGCTTTTATGCCAATTTGAGAAAAACTTCATGAACATAAGTATAAGAGCCATAATATACAAACATAACCAACATACTAGTCATTTCATAATATTAGGGAATAATCAACATATAAGCCATTTCATCACATTAAGATATCACCTCAACTAACCCCAAGCTATACTTTGTGCAATGTGTGAATAGCGTCCCATACCACCATTCATACTATGTACCACATCAAGGCCACCAAAAGTGAACTTACCATTCATACTTTCCATCTTTACACAATATTCTTACATAAAAGACATAATCATTTCATAAGTCATGACAAGGAAGTAACTCATAATACAACCAAGTATAGCATGCATCATTGCATTTAAGCATATAAGTCAACATTCTTCATTAGCTTCATTAAGAGCACTTTCATTCATTAGTCATTAAGACATTGGAGAACTCACTATAGGCCTCTCAAAGCCTACTCGTGCAATGCATGGATGTCATCATATACTACCACACACACATCATAGAACTTCTCAAGAAACCATAGTACACATCTCACATCATAAAAATAAGCATTAACTGACATAGACCATATGAGCTTGACATGGAATACAGTTTCATATAACCCCACACCATAAATAGGTGGTTTACTTGCCTAAGGTAGGACCGATAACATTTTAGCTTAAGTGGATCCACTGGCTAGGACCTATGTGGGCACATAGTTATGCGATAGGAAGATGTTCATTGGAACCCGGCCTAAACATGGGGAGGGTTTCCATCTTACCATATCCACTTGATGCTTAGCCTCCATTCCCGTGGAGCATTTCATTACTTTAACATTATTACTTATGAGAGGGTACCATTGGCCTACCGACCCAAAGTACATTTATAACAACATAAAAGGGTGCCCTAAGCCTACCGATTCAAGGTACATTAGTTAACACATGACAGGGTGCCATGAGCCTACCGATTCAAGGTGCATTTTAGGATAGCTCGTTGAATCCTCAAGAAAGGGTGCCATAAGCCTACCGATTCAAGGTTCATCATTAACATTGATGGAAGGGTGCCAAAATCCTATTGATGAGTCCACGATTTGGACTCTATTAGGGTTTTATTTTGATAGATTTAGTGTCGTCAAATGTATACTTTGTCTCAATAACTGATGAAAACCCTTGAGTTTTAGGTATTTGGTATTAGATACAAAGCATGGACACTATTGGCCAAAAAGGAACAAAGAAAGTGAAAGGAATGAACAAATGAAGACCTGATGATCGATGATATCATTAGGCGAATCAAAAATATCCTTCGACGAATTGCCAAATCGCCAAGATACCGCCTAAAATTACAAAATGGTGGAGCTTAAATTGGGGAGAATTCGGCGAGTAGAACTATATTTTGCGTATCACCGATCTAGTCAGTGAAGGACAACCAGGTCGCAAAAAGTACGAAAGAAGATTCAAGCAAGTGCTGATGGGGAAGATGGAAGGATAAAGGGGTGAATCGCGGAGTCTTTCAGTGATCTATACCTAGATCGCCTAAAGTTACAGTAGCCAGACCAAGAAAAAGTGAAAGATGAAGGCGAGAAAAAGAGCAATCGGCGATTCGCCGATCCGTCAGTGATGCCTGACATACTTCATTGAGTAGTCCTGAGCAGTAACAATTCAGACTTGTTTAAATTAATTTTGACTAGAGAGAGAAATTCATTCAAAAGGGGAGGAAGGAATTACTTAGAGAGAAAACACTACCAAAGGGTTTAGTGTGTGATTTTACCAAGATTTTGTGAGAAGGTTTATAAGAGAGGAGATTATCAATTGATTTTCATCTATAATTCTCATTTTGTACCCAACTATGTGAGTGATAATTGTTAGGACTGAAATAAGCAGGTGTAATGCGGAAGCTAGCAAAGTAAACCTCGAAAGACCACGAGTAAGAAGACAAACGAGAAACACACCAAAAGAGACAGATTTAACGTGGTTCGGTCAATCGACCTACGTCCACAAAGGAGATGAGCAATCCACTATAAATATGAGAGTACAAAATATAGAGAGAAATAACCTCAACCAATTCACTAGGAATACATGGGAGGTTCACACAAGTGATAACGTATCAAGCTTGTGACCCACAAATTCTCCCCCTAACCAAAACTCTCAAAGCCCTTGGACTACATTGTGAATGCTGATTAAGTTAGAAGGAACAAGCCTATATTTATAGAGTCCTAGAACCTTTCCTACAAGAAAAGGACTAGTAAAATATTAAAACCTTTTCCTAAAAAGAAAACTTATTTATGGTAAGAAATCAGGGCAAATAAAACCCCAACAAATCTCCCCCTTGGCCTGAATTTCTGACAAAGTAAATTGACCAGCTTAAAAGCCCATCCAAGCAGGCTCTTAGTTATTCATCAAAACCTTGCCAAAGAATAACAAAAGGAAGTGGACTAGCACGTTCAAATTCCAAAAGTCATTCAACCCTTACCCAAAATACCTCCACCATTTCCCCAACGATTAAAGAAGAAAAATAATGATGAGAAGTTCAAGAAGTTCTTGTCAGTGTTTAAGACACACTATCAATCAACCTCCCCCTTGTGGAAGCATTATTTGAAATGCCAGGATACGCCAAATTCATGAAAGAGTTGGTCACAAAGAAGATGAGTTTGGATTTTGAGACAAATGAAGTTTCCCATAGTTGTAGTGCAATTATGACTAAGGAGCTGATAAAAAAAAGAGAAGATCCCAGGGAATTCACTATTCATTGCACCATAGGCATGCTCCAATTCGCTAAAGCTTTATGCGATTTTGGAGCAAGCATCAAATTAATCCCTTATCCGATATACAAACAACTTGGGTTGGGTGAACCGAAAGCAACCACAATGAGACTCATGATTAGAGACCGTTCAATCAAACATCCTATGGGGATAGTTTATGACATTTTGGTATAGGTCGACCGGTTCATTTTTCTGGCTGATTTTATGATTTTAGATTATGAAATAGATGCCGAAATTCCCAATATTTTGCAAAGGCCATTCTTGGAAACCGGGAGAGAATTGGTAAATGTTGACAGTGGAAAATTGAAGTTTTGTTCGAAAGGACCCTCTTATTCTCATTGCCTGGTCTGGTCAGTACCCAGCCGGGCCTCTTTTGTTCCAATGAATTTGAATTTTAAGTTTCGGGTGAACGAAGATGAAGTAATGTTTAATATTTGTAAATCCATGAAACACCCAAGTGATATTCAAGTGGTGTCTACTGATAATTTTATTAATGAGGCAGTAGCTAGTGTAAGCCATCTTATGTGCATGAATGAACCCCTTGAAGTTGTACTTGCTAATTATGATGAATCTAAAGTTCAGGGTAATGAGGAAGTAGTAGATGCCTTGTCGGGAATATGAGGGTATTCAAAGATTCCAATAAAGTTGGATATTGACCTAAAAAAGTAGAGAGAGTCCTCCAGCAAAGCTATCAACAAAAGAACCACCTAATCTGGAATTGGAAGCACTTCCCCCTCATCTCCAATACGCTTTATTGGGGGTAAATAACACTTTACCGGTGATCATTGCAGCTGACTTTCTTGAATGGCAAGTGAAATTGATCCTTGAAGTGTTGCGAAAGCATATAAAAGTTATAGGATGGACCATCACTTATATAGTGGACATTCCTCCAGGTATATGTACTAAAAAAATTCAGCTTGATAATTAGTGTAAGCCTAGTGTCAAAGCATCAATGGTGATTGAACTCACCAATTCAAGAAGTGGTAAAAAAGAAGATCATCAAGTGGTTGGACGCAAGTGTGATTTACCCTATTGCAGATAGCAAATGGGTAAGCTCGGTGCAATGTTTACCGAAAAAGGGAGGCATCACCGTAGTCCCAAATGTAAAGGGGGAGCTTGTGACGACTAGACCGGTGACCGAATGGAGAGTATGCATGGATTATCAAAAGCTCAATTCGTGGACTGAAAAGGTCATTTTCCAATGCCTTTTATGGATCAAATGCTCGACCAGCTATTAGAGAGGGGCTGGTACTGCTTTCTAGATGGGTACTCCGGTTACAACCAAATCTCTATTGAGCTAGAAGACCAAGAGAAAACCACTTTCACCAACCCTTAGGAAATGTTTGCATTTAAAAGAATGCCATTCGTGTTATATAATGCCCCGGTAACATTTCAGCGTTGCATGTTATCCATTTTTTCGGACATGGTAGAAGACTATGGAGTTATTACTGGATGACTTTTCAGTCGTAAGAGATACGTTTGAAGAATGCTTGGCAAACTTAGGGAAAGTACTCCAAAGATGCGTGGAAACAAACTTGGTTCTGAATTGGTAGAAATGCCACTTCATGGTGAAGGAAGGCATAGTTCTCGGGCACAAGGTGTCACAAAATGGGTTGGAATTCTATAAGGCAAAAATTGAGGTTATTGAGAAACTACCTCCACCAATTTCAGTGAAGGGTGTTTGTAGTTTCTTCGGACATGCTGGTTTGTACTGGAGGTTCATCAAGGACTTCTCAAAGATTGCACACCCCCTGTGCAAACTCTCAGAGAAGGAAGTGAAGTTCTATTTTGATGACCTTTGTATGGCGGCGTTTTGATGATTGAAGGAAAAATTGGAATTACCTTGGTCATTATCAGCCCTGATTGGACCGAATCTTTTAAAGTAATGTGTGATGCTAGTGTCACGGCATTGGGGGTGGTATTAGAGCAAAAATGCAACAAAAATTTTCACCTAATTTATTATGCAAGCAAGACTACAAATAGTGCTTAACGTAACTATACAACCACTAAACAAGAGTTGCTTTCAGACGTCTATGCATTTGAAAAATTCCGGGCATACTTGTTTGACACTAAAGTGGTTGTTCACACTGATCATGTTGCACTTCGTTACTTGATGGCAAAGAAGGATGCAAAACCAAGGTTGTTAAGGTGGGTGCTACTATTACAAGACTTTAACTTTGAGGTGAAAGATAGAAGAGGTTGCAAAAATCAGGTGGCTGACCACTTATCGAGGTTGAAAGGAAAGGAGAATGACGAGCCTGAGGTTGACATAGACGATTCCTTCCCCAATGAACAAGTGTTTGCAATATCCCTCAAACAAATTCCGTGGTATGCATATTTCGCAAATTACATTGTGTGCGGACTAATGCCGAATGAGCTGAACTTCTACCAACAAAAGAGGTTCATGTTTGACGTTAAATTTTTTTTTTTTGATGAACCATACTTGTTTTAAGAGTGTACATATCATATCATTAGAAGGTGTGTTCCGTAAGAAGAAGCGGTAGGAATCCTCCATGCTTGTCATACGTCTCCAGTTGGAGACCACCATAACGGTGTGCACACAGCCGATAAAGTTCTCCAAAGTGAAAATTACTAGACATCCCTCTACAAGGATGCACATGAATTTGTAAAGAAATGTGTTCAATGTCAGAAGAAAGGTAGAGTGTCTAAAAGGCATGAGTTAACCCTTACTCATATTTTAGAAGTGGAACTATTTGGTGTTTGGGGAATCGATTTCATGGGCCCATTTGTGAGCTCGTTTGGAAATAAATATATCTTGGTGGCTATAAATTATGTTTCCAAATGGGTGGAGGTTGTTGCACTTCCAAACAATGAAGGAAAAAGTGTTGTCCAATTTCTGAAACGCTAAATCTTTGCGAGATTTGGCACTCCAAGGGCAATTATTAGTGATGGGGGATCCCAACTTTGCAACAAGTGGTACTCCGCTACATTAAACAAGTATGGGGTGAAACACAAAGTAGCAACCCCATTTCATCCCCAAACAAGTGACCAGGTCAAAGTGTCAAACCGAGAGATCAAAAGCATATTTGCCAAGACAGTGAATGCCAACAGAACTAATTGGTCTCAAAAGCTTGATGACGCACTATGGGCATATCGGACTGCTTAAAAACACCTATTGGGATGTCTCCGTATCAACTAGATTTTATTAAATCTTGCCATTTACCCGTTGAGTTGGAACACAAAGTGTTGTGGGCATTGAAAGCTTTAAATCTGGACTGGACAAAGATCTCAAGAGGGAGAGTGGAGTAGTTAAACAAATTGGATGAATTCAGATTCAGAGCTTATGAAAGTTCATCCCTTTTACAAGGAAAAGATGAAGAAATGACATGGTGCTAAAATCCTTAAGAGGGAGTTTAAAGTGGGAGACTAGGTGTTACTATACAATTCCCGACTTAAACTCTTTCCAGGAAAGCTCAAGACGAAATGGTCAGGATCATTTAGAGTGACAATAGTATTCACCAATGGTGCCATAGAAGTTGAGGGTCAAGAGGGACCTGCATTTAATGTGAATAGGCAATGCTTAAAATTATACTTTGGAGAATGCAGGAGATTTCATTGATTGAGGTGGTGTACCTGAAAGATGCTTGAGAGCATTTCCGCGTCATGCCACAATGTTAAATAAGGCACTTCTTGAGAGGCAACCCAACTGTTAGTGTTTTGAATAATGTGTGTTGATTTTGCAGGAGTAGGGATCATGAGCGAGATAAAAGTCTTCTTGGTGAGTCACCGAACTATTTTGGCGAGCACGACATAGTTTTCCTTATGAATCTAAAAAATGAGACTGAGAGTATAGAACATTCGGCGGGATACCTTCACCAGTCGGCGTGTCGTCGATGTGTTTAGGTGACCCGATTTTCCTCGCCCTTTTTAATGAAAGCGGACAACGTTCCTCAAGGATCGACCGACAATGCTTTAAGTTCATTATGTGGATCGCCGAGTTGTTCAGTGATCCACTACATCTTCACCGATCTACCTTCTCTGGGAGTGCAATCTGCTATAACTAAGGGCGATCGGAAGAACATTAGGCGCATCACCGAAATGCTCGGTGATCAGTTCACTCCATTGCCAACTGGGCATTTAGTGAAGATTCCTCGTGACCCTACTCTACTTATTTTATTTACTGTTCATATTTAGTTTATTTGCGCTAAATACCCAATCTCTACCTATATTGGGGACAATGTTGACTATTTTTTGTGGGGGTGTGGAGATTGCTCAATGTCCTCAGTTAACGTCCTCCTTGTTTTGACTATACCCCTTGTTTGTGTGGAATGTGGATGTTCTTGTGAAAATTTGAGTATCGATTTGATCAATACTAATGACATGAATAGTGCTATGCTAGAACAAATATGAATGTGCGGCTATGACGAGACCAATTGAAGTTGCATAAACAATATTTGAACTCTTTACATCTCATTGTGACTAGTAGAGTATCGAATGGAGTCTCTTGTAATGAACATTGCACACTAGCGATAATGTGGAGTCTTGTTTGACTTTGGTGTCAATGCCTTGTGTGATGAGCTTACCGTGAACCATGTGTGATGACACTTAGATTTTGCCCTGTTGGTCTGGTTGACTAAGTGATGTGAAATCTTGAAATGATCTTAGACAACTTTAAAGAGTGTGAACAAATTTGACATATACCTCTTTTGTGGCCTAACTTGTGAGTGTGTGAACTTCTTTTGAACACCCTTTGAGCCTTAACCTTTAGTTGGAAGAAACTTGATACAAAACATAACTTTTCTTGATCCATTACCCATAATCCTCATGATCTGTGTTTTGTTTGAAAAGCCAACCTAGGCCAAAAATCCTAAGTTGTGGGTGTGGTGAAAAGAGAAGGCAAATCAAGTAAATGCAAAGGAGTCCCTAAGCCTATGTTTTGAGAAAAATGGAACCCCTCCATATAAAAAAAGAAGAGAAAAGATTGAAAAAGAAAAAGAAAGAAAAAGTTGTGAAGTACAATTGTGGAAATACAAAGAAAATGGGGTTTCCAATGACTCATGGAAGATGAATAAGAGGTGACTTTTGAGCTTAAATGAAAATGACAAAGAGAAGGAAAGAAGGTGTTGTTCACATCACATTTCATGAGGATTTTCAGCCTATAAGCCTAAATGACCATACAAATACACTCAGCCCCGTTACAAGCCTTGAAAAGACCTTTTTGATCTTGAATGAGCTGAAGCAAAAGTCGATTTAAAAATAAGGGTAAACCTATGGGTGAAATCATGCATTGTGCTTATATTTGTGAGTGTGAGTGTTGATCTTGATTCCGAAACTCTATTTTGTTGAACCATTCATTTTGTGAGGGCATTTGAATACCTTTGTTGAGCTTGAACTTTCATTTGAAACAAGTATAGTGAGCATGAGATTCTTTGATAATGGTGAGTCACAACTTGAAACTTTGAGTGCAGAATTGATCATTGCATGAGTAAGTTGAGACTTTTTCTATCCATTCACGATTGAGTCTTGTGTAGCACTATTCGAGACATCCTTTTTGAACTGCTGAACTTGAGCTTTACTTGAGGACAAGCAAAAGTTTAAGTTGGGGTGTTGGCGAGTCCACGATTTGGACTATTTTAAGGCTTTGTTTTGATTGATTTAGTGTCCTCAAATGCATATTTAGTCTCAATAACTGATGAAAACCCTTGAGTTTCATCTATTTTGAATTAGAGACAAAGCATGGACACTATTGGGAAAAAACGAACAAACAAAGCTAAAGGAATAAAGAAATGAAGACATGACGATCCATGATGTCAGTCGGGAAATCACAAATATCATTCGGCGAATAGCGAAATCGCCAAGATAACGCCTAAATTTACACAATGTTGGAGCTAAAATAGAGGTAAATTCGGCGAGCAGCAACTATGTTCGACGTATCGTCGATCTAGTCGGCGAAGGACAACTAGGTCGCCAGAAGTACGAAAGAAGATTCAAGCAAGTGCTGATGGGCGAGATGGAAGGATAAAGGGAAAATTGCGGAGTCATTCGACCATCCCAACCTAGATCGCCTAAAGTCACAGTAGCCAGACCAAGAAAAAGTGAAAGATGAAGGCGAGATGAAGAGCAATCGGCGATTCGCCGATCCGTCAGCGATACCCAACTTACTTCACCAAGTAGTCTTTAGCAGTGACACTTTAGACTTGTTTAAATTAATTTTGGCTAGAGAGAGAAATTCAATTAAAAAGGGAGGAAGGAATTACTTAGAGAGAACACTACCAAAGGGTTTAGTGAGTGATTTTAGCAAGCTTTTGAGAGAAATTTTGTAAGAGAGGAGATTATCAATTGATTTTCATCTATAATTCTCATTTTGTTCCCAACTATGGGAGTGATAATTGATTTTGATTATCTTATTTTTGAGATGAGTGGCTAAAACCCTTTACTTGGGGTTTTGATCATGAAGTCAATTGTTGAATTTACTTAGTGGGTGTTTGTTAGTTGCAAAGAATGGTGTTAATTTTAAATGGGTCTAAGTTGTTGTTGTGTTTAAAGATTGAATTGCGCTACTTCGTGTATCAATTTCAGTGTTGTGCACTTGCTCGAGAGAGAGGTGTGGAACAAAGGTGGCAATCTTTGCATCCTTAGAAGTGGGTTTCCTTGGTTTCAGCTCGAGAGAGTGAAACAAGTGACCCTTCCTTTGTATGCATCTCAAGAATATGGATTTGATGAGGGTAAAGAGTTGGGCCTCTTTTGATTGGTGTTGAAGTTTGAGAGAATTCAACCTAGAAAAGAAATTTGTTCGAGAGAAAGTTACTTTATATATGGTTCGACCGACCCACAACAAATTATCCCATTATGAGCAGTAACGTTTATCTATTTCGTTGAGATTTAATAATTGGCTGATCAATTCCCCAAGCTTTACTCTAATATTTGATTGCTTGTGTTGAAGTGAACATTCGAATTGGTAGTTAAAACCCGAAATTTGATATTTGAACATTAATTGTGCAGGAATTGATTGAAGAGATTGTCATTGTACTTCTATTATTAAATTTGAAGGAAGTACTACTCCATATGGGATCAACCCCAACTCACATAGTTGGGTTATTATACTGACAAATGATCGTTGGCATTTAGTATTGGATGAAATACCTTGTTACGTTAATCACCTACCGATCCCAAGGTTCATTTTTATCGTTTATGGAAGGGTGCCATATGCCTACCAATCCCAAAGTTCATTATTCACATACATGGAAGGGTGCCTTTAGCCTACTGATCCAAGATACAACCTTCACATTACTTTCATTTATACAAGAATAAGATGCTTAAGCCTACCAATTCAAGATAGATGCTTACATTATAGCAACCCTTCACATTCTATCATCATCATTCATGAGTGTTTACTCAGAATATGCTTTCAATGATGACACAACTACATTCAAAACATTATCATAACACTTTCATTGAGATAACAAACATATACTTCACATCATGTTCATACATAGATTCTTCATGAAATTGCCTTCCAAGGCTATACATCAATCACAACCCAAACATATAAGATACTACAATTGATAAGGGAATTAACATGATTCAATAACTAATTCAATGTAAACATAAACAAGTCAACATACTTTCATGATCAATCAACTCAATTCACAATTCACAACTTAGGGTTTTGGGATAAACATGGGTTCATAGGGTGAGATCATCTTAATTCACCATTAAATCATCAATTAAACCATGATTAATAACATATATGCCTTTTGAAAACGTTTGGAATTGAACCCATGCATAGATTGAAAACCTTAGGTTTTTGGGGTATTTTAGAGACTTGAAAACATCTTTGAAATTTGTTTCTTGAAAGAAACTAAGTCAAGGATTAAGACTACCATACCTTTTAGGGAAGAACTCCACAAAACCTTGAGTTAGAATTGTGAGATCTTGAGCTTGAAAGCTTGAATCCTTCACCTCCAATGGAGGTTTGTAGAGAGAGAACTTTTGGAGGAGAGTGAAGGTTTCTAATTTGTCTTTTGAATAAATGAATTGGAAAAGGAGTTTAATAGTTTAAAAACCCTTAAAATACATTAATAAATCAATAATAACCATCCCTTAACTCACCTAACTTTAAAACTAATTTACCAAACTAACCCCTCACTTGGACGAACCTAAGGCAGTCTGCATGTGCCATTGACACCATCTGACCTATGGACCGTAGGTGGGGTGAAGTACCATCCTGTAGATCCATAGGTGGGGTCTGAAACTTTACAATTTGGGGCCTTGACTTACGAATGCAATCCACGGGGCGTGGATAGACCTACGGGGCATAGGTCCCCATCTGTACGTCACACCAATTTGACAGCTTTTTGGTGTCTTGGGGTCTTGGTGGTTAGGATTTAGGGTCCTCCTCAAGGACCCCACAGTTGCTCCTTGGGGAGTCGTGCCTTGACGTTTAACCCCTAAACCCCTCAACCAAAGCTCGGGACATCATTTAACAACCTCAAACCTCACATCAACTCAAAGACAAACCCGTTAGGCTCTAGTTTCACCTATTCATTTTCTGGGTCGTTACAGTTGCATGATTCCTTCTCGAATGAGCTGGTCTTCTACACCTTTGTTGACTAAGTCAAGGCTCCTGTAGAAGTATTGTAACAACACATTGTTCAACAGTTTGTGTGTCAAACATTGAAGCAGCAACTTCTCAAACCTCAACCATGTCTCATGAATAGGTTCACTATCCACTCGTTTAAAGTTTTGAATATGATCCCTCAGCTTCACAATCTTTGATGGAAGGAAAAACCTTACATAACACACATCAGTGATCTCCTCCTAAGAAGGGATTGCCTCATTTGGTAAATAAGCCAACCACTTCATTGCCTCCCCCATTAAAGAAAAGGGAAAGAAATGAAGTCTGACCGACTCCTAAATGATGTTCTTGAAAGAAAATAGCCTACATACATCCACGAGGTACTGTATGCGGTCATAAGGGTCCTCATGAGCAAGAACTCCAAAATGACCCTTCATTTGTAACATCTGCAATACAGTGCTGGTTACATGAAATACCGCATTGCCCACAGTCGGAGGCAATTAAATAGCACCCAAACATCCCAACTGATCTTCATTTACATCGTGAAAATTACTAATGACCTTTTTTTCCAAATTGGCTAGACTTTCTCCCATTGACACTCATCTCTTCACCTGTTTAAAAGCAGCCAAGAAACAACACAAACTAGTTGATTTAACTACAACAAAATCAGTTAAATAATTAACATCAATTAAAGAATTCAAAAACCACTCCCCGATAACGGTGCCATTTTCAATAACGCTCAACTACACTTCATCTGATTTTAAGTGTAGACAGTCTCTAACAAGTATAAACCTAACTAAGAGTAGGGGTCTATCCCATAAGGAGTGATACGATAAATAATTTGATAATGAAGTAAAATGGTGTTCTTATCATTTGTAGATGAAACTTGTGCTAGGAATAAAGAAAAAGGGTGTCCAATGAGAAATGCTTAAAAGAACTTTGGGTGGATTGTGAAAATCAAAAAGAGATAAATAAAAGAAGAAGAAGTGCAAAGCAAGCCATTCTTCATGAAAGTAGAAGTCACTAAGCCAAAATGACCATACATTTACCCTCAACCCCGTTACAAGCCTTGAAAGACCTTGGTGATCTTCATTGAGCTAAATGTCGTGTTTATTGGAAGATAAGGGCAAGCCTATGGGTAGAATCATGCATGTGTTTATGTTTGAGAGTGTGAGACTTGATTTTGATTCCTTAATTCTTAAATTTTGGTGAGCTTCGTGCGGGCATGGAGTTATTCTTGATGTGAGGGCATTCAAATAGTTTTGTTGAGCTTGAATTTGCATTTGAAGCATGCATTGTGGGATCGCCTTCTATTTGATGATGACTAGTCACGATTTGAAACTTGTAGTGCATAATTCAATATTGCATGAGTATCTGGCACTCGATTTGATAGTGAAGCTTGGGATTAGAGTTCTCTCAAGATCTCTTTTGGTATGTCCTCATACGTCGAGGACAAGAACTTTATGTTTCTAGTTTTTTTTTTATGTTTTAAGACTTTTGTCTATACTTTGATTGTAAAGGGCAGTGATCCTATCTTGTTAAAGTTTGTCTAAGATGGCCATGTGTGAATTAGTATTCCGCAACTTTATAAATGAGATTTTTATAGTTTGGTTTTATATAAGTTTTAATTTCGCACTTTTTATATATGTCGAATGTTATGAATGCTAAGAGGCTTGTATTAGACCCTTTTGGGGTCGAGTATTCCATGTTACGACTAGGGGATGCTCTCGGGTCGTGACAAACTTGGTATCTGAGCCTAAGATTTTGGAAATTGTTTTATGGTTGATGTGTCACAAGCCACTTCTAGTAGAGTCTTGTTCATCGGTGTTAGTCGCGACACATCTATGAGCGAGAGGCTATAGGACGATAGAAAGTTACACTTCTTCCATATTCTTGAAGTTGTGCCTTAGAGTTTAGCTCTATAAGTATTCTTTTCCTAATCCTTCTCTTGTGTTTACATGATATGAATACAAGAAGGACGCCCTCAAGGAGAGTGGAAGAGGAAGTAGTGAATGAGGGAGTTCCTCCCCAAGGTGATCAAGGTCTTCAAGGTGACCAAGTGCCTCAAGAGAATGAAGTTCCGGTGGTTCCCCAGGACAAGACTAATGAAGAGATTAGGATGGCTTTTTTAACCCTAACCCGAGCCATGACGACTCAAGAGAATATAGATATGGGGCCTAGGGTGAATGCTAATGAGAGTACCGTGGCCTCAAGATTGAGAGACTTTGTGAGGATGAATCCTCTTATTTTTCTTGTCTCTAAAGTGGGAGAAGATCCTCAAGAATTTTTGGATGAATTTTATAAGATAGTATATGCTATGAGAGTAAGTTTTAGGGAGAAGGCGGAGTTGGCTTCCCACCAATTGAAATATGTGTCCCAAGTGTGGTTCACTCAATGGAAAGTCAATAGGCCAGTTGTAGCGGGTCCTATAGAATTGGATGAGTTTAAGGGAGATTTCCTTGGTAAGTACTTTCCCCGTGAGAAGAGGGAGTGTAAGGTTGAGGAGTTTATAAACCTTAGGCAAGGTAACATGAGTGTGGATGAGTATTCCCTTAAGTTTACCCTATTGTCTAAGTATGCTCCATCCTTGGTGTCTAACCCTACAGATGAGATGAGTAGGTTTGTTACCGGTGTATTTGACCTAGTTAAGGAAGACTGTCGTAAGGAGATGCTCCATGATGATATGAATATCTCTAGACTTGTTGTGTATGCTCAATCTATTGAGGATTCCAAACTTAAGAGGGTGAATAGGGATTTGAAGAAGGGTAGATCCGATGATCAAGGTCAACCTAGGTTCAAGAAGAGAGCTCCTAACCAAGATTCTTCAAATGCTCCTAAGGCTAATGAGGAGAGAGGTTGTGTATCTCAATACTCTAAACCTCTTTGTGCTACTTGTGGGAAGAGGCATCATGGGAAGTGCCTAGCCGGTGCTAGTGGGTGCTATGGGTATGGCAAAAGTGACCATCAAGTGAGAAATTGTCCTGCCCTTACAAGTAGAGGAAGGGAGGCCAAACAAGCTCCTTATGATGGCCCGAATCCCAATGCTCCAAAGAAGAACTATTTCTATGTGCTTCAAGCTAACAAGGACAAGGGAGCTAATCCGGATGAAGGTACCGGTAAGTTATAGTTCCTTTTGTGGTGATGAGATGATGTAAAATGGATTACATCAAGGCTATCCATTCACGAACTTCAATGCTTTGATGGAGTGTTCACAAGAATGGAGGTTATTTGGCATGTATGGATGCGAAAGAGGGAGTTCAATGCCTTGAAGGAGCTCCCAGTTTGGCAACACCATGCTTGGATGATAGCTTGGAGCGTGGGAGGTCTAACGAAGCGAGGAGGAACAACTGAAGAATGTGCTCCATTCGGCAAGCTGGAGAACACTTTGACGACTAGCCAAAGCCCTTTGGCGAGGGTTCCCAAGACCGCCAACTTCCCAAGGAGCTACAAAGGGGAAAACTGCTCACTGGGAGAGCTGAAGACCATTGGCGCATCGCCAAGTGGATTGGGTGATGGTTCCCAGACCTCCCAAAGTTCCAGTACCTTCCCAGCCAAGGCAAGGAGAAGAGTTCCTCATGAAGCCCTTTCAATGGATACCACTGTAGGCTGTCCAAACATTTCTAAGACAGTGTTAATTTAGGGTAAATAAGATCTTTCTTGTGGGCATTAAGGTACAATAGCTAAACTTAACACTTTTGCCATTACAAATTAACAAAGTGTTAATGTTAGTTTGTCTTTAAGTAAGCCTATTGATTCTTTACCTTGTATTGATAATGTGTTTGTTGAGAATGTGCATACACTAGTTGATTCTATTGATGACCGAATTGATTCTTCTAGTAAGATCGATTTGTGTCCACCTAGTGTTGACACCTATGCTCTGAATACTAGCTCATTATTTTGTAATAATTGTGTTGATCAACCTGTTTGTGAGTGTAGTTCACTAGTTGAGGGTCCTTGTAATGTGATTAAGAAACCATAATTTGGTGGTACTAATGAAGATGTTGATCATTTGATTAGGAATGACTTTTTGAGCATGTCTTTTGTGGCTGATCCAATTGCTTTTTTTGCTCATAGAGACCATGTGCTTGAAAATGCTTCGAAATATGATATGTGTCTTTTTGATGGTGAACTTGCATGTTTTAATTCTTCCCTAGTGGTTGATCATTCCCTCTTTAAGTACAATATCTTTTTTTAAGATGATGAAATCACTCCTAGTGATGTACCTAGTGGTGTGAATCTTGAGAACATTATAGTTATTGATAGCTATACCTGTTATAGTAACCCACTATGGTGCGAGGCTTTCTCTCCTAGAGATGGAAATCTCTTCTTGAAAGATGAGAGTACTCTTGTGGGGATGGAAGGTGGTGAGGAGAAAGGTGGTGTTTGTTTTCCCATTACCTCTTATTCTTGGTGTGTTTCACTTCTTAATGGTATGACTAGTGCTTTTGAGCCTATTCGTAGTCATACCCATGTAAACACCTTAGAGGAAATTGATTTGAGAGACACCTTTCTCTATTACTTATTAACATATGATGATGCTCATGCTGTTGAGTGGAGTATGTTGTTGGGAGGAATGAGTGACCACCTGATAAATGGAGGTGCACTTGATCCAAGTTCTTGGAAGACCATTCCATTGGACCTCGGTATTGAGCTGAGATGTGGAATTCATGTGGGAATGCCTGGTCAAAATGGAAGGCATAAGGTGGGCGACATTGTTGATTCTTTTCCCTATACAGGAAAGCTCTTCTTGAGGTTTTGCCATCCACTTGAAAAGCCTACATTGTGTGTGGGGAAGGATAGCTTCCTAGACCCGTTTTCTATTTCTTACCCTAAGCGTGATCTTGTTGAATGTGCATCTCATGGGGGTAGGAGATATTTGCCTAGAGAAGGTAAAGTTTGTACCTTTCTTTACTATCTTTTTGCATATGATGAAATCCCTAGTTGGATTAAATGTGCATTGCATGTGGATCAGGATATCATTGTGGTCTACATTTGTTAGCATGATCCAGTTCTGTGGACATCCTATTATTTTGATCCCGGTGGATGCATGAAGGCATTTGAACTGGTGGGAGTATCATATTTTGAGTGATGTTCCCTTGTTGTTGAGAAGAATGACCATTGTCCTTGTTCTCCATTTGTGGGCTTCATAGCCATTACCATAGAGGATATTTGGTTGTTCCTTGTTTTTGAGTCTCCTCGGTTAATTATTTTAAGCGTTAACCTTTGTACTACCCCTCATGCTAAGAGGATAAGCTTGTTGCTTATGATCTATATGGTTTTACAAGGTCTAGATTCGAGGACTCAATCCTATCTACTTGCATATGGTGATACTCATACTTGTGTGGGTAGTATATCTGATGTTAGTAGTTGTATCAATAGGGAAAATGAGAGTCTCCTTGACTCGATGCTTGGTAATCCGTTTCCATTTGACCCCGATGTCAATTTTATGTATGCTAAGTGTGGTAGTAACACCGTCTGTCCTTTGCATGATTCTTCTTTGGTTTTATTACTTCATCCAATGTGCTTGAATGAGGTATGTTTACTAATTTGGGTGGGGAATACTAATGTGCTTGAACCTACTCATGAATTGGGAATAATTACTTTCTTGAAGTTCTCTAGTGCATTGGATGAGATCTTAATTTGGATCAACACTACTTGTGCCTTCACACTTAGGTATGAGAGTGTTCATGTAATACTTGACATAAGGGAGGCCTTGTGCTTGTTTGAAGGTGGGACCAATGAGGGCTTACATATGAGGTTGTTTAAGTGTATTAGTTCCTACGGTCTACCCCTTTGTCAATGTTTCTCACTTAGCCTAGTATCTATTGCTTTGATGGGTTACAAACCCTTGGTTAATATCTGTGATGCTTGGTTATATGTTAAATTTTTACATCCTTGGCATGGTGATGAAATTGTTTTTGCTAACGCTAACCTTCATGCCATGAGGATCTTGTTCTTGTTTACTTCCCCTATGGTTTTGCTAGGTATGGATTCGAGGACGAATCCTTTTGAAGAAGGGGAGAATGATGTAAAATGGATTACACCAATGCTATCCATTCACGAACTTCAATGCTTTGATGGAGTGCTCACAAGGATGGAGGATATTTGGCATGTACATCGCCAATGAGGAAGTTCAATGCCTTGAAGGAGCTCCCAATTGAGGAACACCATTCTTGGATGATAGCCTGGAGCGTGGGAGGCCTAAAGAATCAAGTGAAGAATGTGCTCCATTCGGCGAGCTGGAGGAAACTTCGGCGACTCGCGAAAACCCTTTGGTGAGGGTTCCCAAGATCGCCAACTGCCCAAGGAGCTACAAAGGGGAAAACTACTCACTAGGTGAGCTGAAGACCATTGGCTCATTGCTATGTGGATTGGGCGATGGTTTCCAGACCGCCCAAAGTTCCAATAGCTTCCCAGCCAAGGGAAGGAGCAGAGTTCCTCCCCGAACCTATTGGGCACATTGCCGAGCCCAACTTGGCTCGCCCATTGGCCCATTTCGGGTCACTTTTGGGCCCATCTATGTAATAATGCCTAAAACTATAAATAGGCTTTTTGCGTTTCATTTTAGACTTCGACTATTTTGAATATTGATGAATAATAAATTTAACTCCTTGTGTGAGTGTTGAAAACTTGGTAAGCTTTTATTGAACATTGTTTAGAAACGATGATTGCTTGGTATATTGATTCCATTGATGTCTTCGTAAGAGGTAGGTGCTATTGTAAGATTAACAAATCGAGGTCATTGGTTTTAATATACCCTTTGATTGCTTTTTGTTTCCTCTTTGTGTGTCTATCTATTTATCTTGATTTGGTACTTGTTAGGATCTAGATTGGAGGTTATTGGATTTAATACATCCTTTAGTTGCCAATTGTTTTCTTTATCTTTTATCTTTATTTTGTTTCCGCTATTGTTTGTAATTTTTCTAGTGAGAATTACATCATTTGGTATTAGAGCAAGGCTTAGATTCGTTCCTACTATTCTAGTCTTGGGTTGTTACGAAAACAGAAAAAAAAGTGTTCAAAACTTTTTTGAAGAAATTCAGAAATGGGTCTTGTTGATTTGAGTCTTCGTTGGAGTTTCCAAGGTTAGATTAGTGCTCCCTAACGTATTTCGAATCTAGGACTGAGATTTGTAAGGGTTTGATTCACTACTGAATTTTCCACCATTGTTGTTTGAAGAAGACGAAGTGGTTTTTGAAATCTGGAAGTTTTGGCAAGGAATTGAGTGCTAAAAAGTATTGGGGTTTGTTCCCTATATCAAGGAGAGTAGTCACCTAAAATTTCGTGAAATTCTAAGCTAAAAATCTTTGAGGTTTTATTTGGATCTTCATAGTGTTCTTGAAGTTCTTGAAGAACATTCAAATCTTCAAGAAGGGAATATTTGAAAAAGGAGTTTGATTCAAAAGGGATTAAAGAGAGTGTAAAAGTGTTGTAAAAGGGGAAGTTACCTAAAATGGTAAAGACTAAGGGACAAAAGAAGGTGAGGGACCATAGCAGGTCCAATTTCGGAGCTGTAAAGTTGTAACGAAGGGACATCGAACGAGCCCCGACTTTGCTCACCTAGTCCACTCGGAGCCTCGTCCTTTGGGCAGGTAGGTCGCCGAGTTGACCTTGTTTTGGAAGGTGCCACTGGAAATTTCAGCGAGATAAGCCTTGGTCACCGCATCACTCGGCGCATCGCCAAACATCCACCCAGATCGCCGAGTTGCCTTGTACGTTTGGCGAGTTTGGCAAGTCAATCTTCAAGTTGGTGAGCTAAACTTCAGCTTAGGCGAAAAAAAAGGCCATTTGGCGATGGGAAACTCGTCTTATGACCCCTTTCATCTCAGGTTCTAATTTGTTAGTTTCCTTTTCTTTTGATTCTAGTTCGTAATCAAGAATCCTAAAATGATTTTCAACTTGTAATTACCTATTTGTTGACTATTGGGTATTGAATTCACTTCTTTATTAGTCCTTTTGTTTTCGTGTTTTTATTCATTTTACTTCGTAGTTAACTTCTTGACTCAAGTCCGTTTATTTTAATTGAGTCGTCCATTTTTCTTGAAACAAAAATCCAATCCAACCAAGAGTGGAATTGACACTTTTGTGATCAACCGAGTATAAGTAATCTTCAACATTAGCCGCGCCAATTTGAGAGGCAATCAAAGGTGTGTAAACACGAGTGATTGCGAGTTCATTTTCACTAACGCTAACTTTGTTGTTTATTGTTTTTGTTGAGTCTTTCTTATTTCTAGGTACCATGGAAACCGGAAGCAAAACCTACCCACCAAAGAGAAAGGTTAGCTTAGAATCTTCCATGAGGACTCCTACTGAAGAGAGTCGGATGATGAGGATATTGGATGGAAGCTTGGCTGAGTTTAGAGGTCGTCTATTCGAGATGAATTCTAGACTGACCAAGGTGGAGGATGAGATTTGGGCCAAAAGAGACAGGGTTCACATTACCATCTTATGTGGTAAGATGAACTATACTTAGAAAGGCCATGATCAATCACGAGCAAAGGGAGAATATCTTCTACTCCAAGTGCCTCATCCAGAGCCAAGTATGTGTTTTTATCATTGACAGTGGAAGTTGTGCCAACCTTGCTAGCACGGTTGTGGTGGACTACTTGAAGCTTCCTACCACTAAGCATGCTAGACCATACACACTTTAATGGTTAAATAAGGAGGAATTGAGGGTACATGAACAGGTGTTGATTAAGTTCCAACTTGGGAAATATCATGAAGCTGTACTTTGTGATGTGATTCCCATGCAAGCTAGTCATGTACTACTCGGAAGGCCTTGGCAACACAGCCACGCGTCAATACATGATGGAAGGCACAACTCCTATACCGTCATGTCGATGGGTTGTAAATATGTCCTTAAGCCAATGTCACCATCCCAAGTCATAGAGTTGTATGGAAAGATGGATGAGTTGAAGGATAAAAGGAAAAATGAGGAAGGACATGTGGAGTCTCAGGCCCAAAGAGAAGGAGAAAGGAGGAAGTTGAACGGAAAGTCCAAGTTGTTGATGGTTGAGCGTACAGAGATGTGAGAGGAAGTGGGAGTCAAAAGTTCATTGATTCTTAAGGATCATGAGTTGCAAGCTAATCCATCTCACTCTTCCCCTCCCCATTCTATTTCTTTCCTTTTGCAGGATCCTCGTGAAGCCCTTTCAATGGATACACTTGTGGGCTTTCCAAACATTCCTAAGGGAGTGTCAGTTGAGAGTAAAAAAGATCTTTCTTGTGGGCATCAAGGTACAATAGCTAAACTTAGCACTTTTGCCATTTCAAATGAACAAAGTGTGAATGTTAGTTTGTCTTTAAGTGAGCCTATTGATTCTTTACCTTGTATTGATAATGTGCTTGTTGACAATATGGATACACTAGTTGATTCTATTGATGACCGAATTGATTGTTCTAGTAAGATCGATTTGTGTCGACCTAGTGTTAACACCTATGCTTTGAATGCTAGCTCATCATTTTGTAATAATTGTGTTGATCAACCTGTTTGTGAGTGTAGTTCACTAGTTGAGAGTCCTTGTAATGTGATTAAGAAACCTCAATTTGGTGGTACAAATGAAGATGTTGATCATTTGATTAGGAGTGACTCTTTGAGCATGTCTTTTGTGGCTGATCCAATTGCTTTCTTTGCTCATAGAGACCCTGTGCTTGAAGATGCTTCGAAATATGATATGTGTCTTTTTAAGGGTGAACTTGCATGTTTTAATTCTTCCCTAGTGGTAGATCATTCCCTCTTTAAGTACAATATCTTTTTTGAAGATGATGAAATCACTCCCAGTGATGTACCTAGTTATGTGAATCTTGAGAACAATATAGTTCTTGATAGCTATACTTGTTATAGTAACCCACTATGGCGTGAGGCTTTCTCTCCCAAATATGGAAATCTCTTCTTGAAAGATGAGAGTTGTAACGACCCGAGAGCACCCCCTAGTCATTACCGGTGTATTCGACCTCGAAGAGGTCTTATACAAGCCCTTAACATTCATCGAAACGTGTATCATAGAATAAAATCATGGAAAATTTAAAACTTTTACTTTGGAAGTTCAACCTCACTTTATATATGAAAAATATAATCTAACTTCGTCACAATGCACCATCTAGACGTAGAAGTATCGAAAATGGGACTTAGCCCTTACATCAATAAGATGTCTTGAAAATAGGAAGTACAACAATGTCTTTCAACATAAGCAAAGAACTAAACATAGAAGCTAGATCATAGGGTCTTGTCCTCGGACTTGAGGACTCACCAACTTGGGGAAGCAACTCCAAGTGTCTTGAGAAGTAAGCTTGAATCCTCAACGGCCCGAACCT
>NW_006239041.1:1407534-1408273 GCF_000226075.1 Solanum tuberosum
CATCATGGTACAACCCAACATAATATCATCCCAACATGAAGACAACGCAAGCAATACTAGTGCAATGCAAAGAATAGAACCCCATAACCCTATTCAAAGCGAAGTATCACATTGAGCAACCTACTTCATGCATACATTCATAAGATCATATTTCATCATAACTTACCATGTTCATAATGATCATACATAACATAGCTTCAACATACATAAGTTTTAATCATCATAATCATAAGAGAACACTACTAAAACCATCTCTTAGGATCCCACCAGTGCAATGTGCAAAAGAAGTCCTATACCCTCCCTTGCACTATGTAGAAACCCTTAAGAAAGCCCTAGTAAGAGTTCACACCTTTCATACCTTCATTTACTTTTACATTAGGGAAATATTGCAATAACTGACATAGACCATGAGAGCTACATGGAATTCGGTGTTCTACTCCCACACCGAAAAGAGAGGGTTAACACTTGCCTAAGGTGTAAACATTCGTACATAGCTATCTAGGTGGATCCAGTAAGCTAGAGTCCTATCTGGGCACATAGTTAAGGATCAAGGAGATTGCTTCTAGAAACCCTCACTTACTAAACGTGGGGATTTCCATCTCACGAGACAACACATACCGTGGGTAATTCGGACTTCCTAAACGTGAGGAAACCAATGTGGGGAGCCGGACTTAGTAAACATGAGACCCCCATCTCATTTACATGCCCTTTCGGTGCTAAGCATCTAATTCCCTTTGTA
>NW_006239041.1:1417759-1418016 GCF_000226075.1 Solanum tuberosum
GGGTTAACACTTGCCTAAGGTGTAACCATTCGTACATAGCTATCTAGGTGGATCCAGTAAGCTAGAGTCCTATCTGGGCACATAGTTAAGGATCAAGGAGATTGCTTCTAGAAACCCTCACTTACTAAACGTGGGGATTTCCATCTCACGAGACAACACATACCGTGGGTAATTCGGACTTCCTAAACGTGAGGAAACCAATGTGGGGAGCCGGACTTACTAAACGTGAGACCCCCATCTCATTTACATGCCCTTTC
>NW_006239041.1:1418575-1456214 GCF_000226075.1 Solanum tuberosum
ATCAATACAACATAAATTCATCCATAATTGTTCATATAACATCAATCAAAGTCAGTTTATAACATCAATTTCACTTTAGAAAGAAGACCCATGTTTTTGGATTGAAACCTAGAAATTGGAGATTTTGAAATTCATCTTGAAGGGGCCTCTTGGGGAAAGGAATCCCAAGAGTGATAAGCAACCATACCTTATATATGAATTAATCACGAAAATCTGAGTTGAACCCTTAGAGATTTGGTCTTCTTCTTGAAGCTCCAATCTTCTTCAATGGAGTTCTTGAGAAGAGAGAGAGAGTAGAGAGAAGGAGGAACTTTAGGTTTAGATCTTTGGGGTTTTTGTTTGAGTGATAAAAGTGAGGTAAATTGACTTAAAAATCATTATATACACATCCCCTAAAGTACCCTAAATATCCCTCACTTAGTTGGACTCTTTAATGAAGTAAATATCAATTTCTAATTTCTGCATTTTCGTCGCGGAACAAGTCCGCCACGTGGATCTGTTCCCTGAAGATATTTGGAATTAAATTTTGAGACAGTAGAGTCCGCAACACGACCGCATCGCGAACTAAACTTTTTCTGCTTGGGGGAGCTAGTCCGCGACGCGCACTTCTTCCCTCTAAGTGCAATTTGCAAACTCCCTTGGCAGCTTGCTTGGCCAAGGTTGGGGTCCTCCTCGGGGCCCCTTAGGGTGGCCCCGGGCAGTCGTAGTCGAACATTTTGACCCTATAAACATATATTTACCTTTTTAAAACCTTTTTACAAGATTATACCATCATACGACACTCCCAAACCTGCCCAAAACCTAAGGACACACTAGAACACATTCTTCTCTAGTTTCCGGATGTCGTGGTCGTTTCTTGACGTTTAGACTTTTACTCTTCCAAACAAAGTCAATTACATTACTTTAGGTTTAGAAACATCATTTTAACTATCTTTAAGTCATTATTCATAAGGTGAGGCTCTAACTTAAGTCATAGAATTTCCGGGGTGTTACAAGAGTACTCTTGTAGGGACGGAAGGTGATGAAGAGGAAGATGGTGTTTGTTTTCCCATTACCTCTTCTTCTTGGTGTGTTTGACTTCTTAATGATATGACCAGTGCTTTTGGTCCTATTCGTAGTCATACCCATGAAAACACCCTAGAGGAAATTGATTTGAGAGACACCTTTCTCTATTACTTGTTTACATATGATGATGCTCATGCTGTTGAGTGGAGTATATTGTTGGGAGGAACGAGTGACCACCTGATAAATGTAGGTGCACTTGATCCAAGTTCTTGGAAGACCTTTCCATTTGACCTCGGTAGTGAGCTGGGTTGTGGAATTCATGTGGGAATCCCTGGTCAAAATGGAAGGCATAAGGTGGGCGACATTGTTGATTCCTTTCCCAATACAGGAAAGCTCTTCTTGAGGTTTTTCTATCCACTTGAAGAGCCTACATTGTGTGTGGGGAATGATAGCTTCCTAGACCCCTTTTCTATTTCTTACCCTAAGCATGATCTTGTTGAATGTGCATATCCTGGGGGTAGGAGATATTTGCTTAGAGAAGGTAAAGTTTGTACCTTCCGTTACTATCTCTTATTATATGATGAAATACCTAGTTGGATTAAATGTGCATTGCATGTGGATCATGATGTCATTGTGGTCTATACTTGTTGGTATGATGGAGTTCTATGGACATCCTATTATTTTGATCCTAGTGGATGGATGAAGGCATTTGAACTAGTGGGAGTATCATCTTTTGAGTGGTGTTCCCTTGTTCTTGAGAAGTATGACCATTGTCCTTGTTCTACAGATGTGGGCTTCATAGCCATGACCATAGAGGATATTTGGTTGTTCCTTGTTTCTGAGTCTCCTCGATTAATTATTTTAAGCGTTAACCTTTGTACTACCCCTCATGCTTAGAGGATAAGCTTGTTGCTTATGATCTATATGGTTTTACAAGGTCTAGATTCGAGGACTCAATCCTATCTACTTGCATATGGTGATACTCATACTTGTGTGGGTAGCATATCTTATGTTCGTAGTGGTATCCATAGGGCAAATGAGAGTATCCTTGACTTGATGCTTTGCAATCCATTTCCATTTGACCCTGGTGTTAATTTTAAGTGTGTTGAGTGTGGTAGTAACACCGTCTGTCCTTTGCATGATTCTTCTTTGGTGTTATTACCTGATCCAATGTGCTTGAATGAGGTATGTTTACCAATTTGGGTGGGGAATGCTAATGTGCTTGAACCTACTCATGAATTGGGAAAAATTACTTTCTTGAAGTTCTCTAGTGCATTGGATGGTTTCTTAATTTTGATCAGCACTACTTGTACTTTCGCACTTAGGTATAAAAGTGTTCATGTAATACTTGACATAAGGGAGGCCTTGTGCTTGTTTGAATGTGGGACCAATGAGGGCTTACATATGAGGTTGTTTAAGTGTATTGGTTCCTACGCTCTACCCCTTTGTCAATGTTTCTCACTTAGCCAAGTATCCATTGCTTTGATTGGTTACAAACCCTTGGTTAATATCTGTGATGCTTGGTTATATGTTAAATAGGTACATCCTTGGGATGGTGATGAAATTGTTTTTGCTAATGCTAACCTCCATGCCATGAGGATCTTGTTCTTGTTTACTTCCCCTATGGTTTTGCAAGGTATGGATTCGAGGACGAATCCTTTTCAGGAAGTGGAGAATGATGCAAAATAGATTACATCAAGGCTATTCATTCATGAACTTCAATTCTTTTATGGAGTGTTCAGAAGGATGGAGGCTATTTGGCATGAATGGATGCCAAAGAAGGAGTTCAATGCCTTGAAGGAGCTCCCAGTAGGTCAATACCATGCTTGGATGATAGCTTGGAGCGTGGGAGGCCTAACGAAGCGAGGAGGAGCAAGTGAAGAATGTGCTCCATTCGGCGAGCTGGAGAACACTTCGGCGACTCGCCGAAACACTTTGGCGAGGATTCCCAAGATCGCCAACTGCCCAAGGAGATACAAAGGGGAAAACTGCTCACTAGGCGAGCTGAAGACCATTGGCGCATCGCCAAGTGGATTAGGCGATTGTTCCCAGACCTCCCAAAGTTCCAGTAGCTTCCAGCAAAGGCAAGGAGCAGAGTTCCTCACCTAACCTATTGGGCGCATCGTCGAGCCATTAGGAAAGCCCTACTTAGCTCGCCCATTGGCCCATTTTGGGTCACTTTTGGGTGCATCTATTTAATAATGCCTAAAACTATATATAGGCCTTTAGGGTTTCATTTTAGACTTAGACTATTTTGAATATTGATGAATAATAAATTTAACTCCTTGTGTGAGTTTCAAAGCTTGGTAAGCTTTTGTTGAACATTGTTTAGAAACGAGGGTTGCTTGGGATATCGATTCCCTTGAGGTCTTCGTAAGAGGTAGGTGCTATTATAGGATTAACGGATCGAGGTCATTGGGTTTAATATACCCTTTGATTTCTTTTTGTATCCTCTTTGTTTGTCTATCTATTTATCTTTATTTGGTACTTGTTAGGATCTAGATTGGAGGTTATTGGATTTAATACATCCTTTAGTTGCCAATTGTTTCTTATCTTTTATCTCTTCTTCTATCTTTTATGTGTTTCCGTTGTTGTTTGTTATTCTTCTAGTGAGAATTACATAATGAGATCCCTATGTTGTTTCATGATAGCCTTAGTTGGGTTTTCTCCTAGGTGGGAGATGGTTTGTGAATAGTAAGATTGTTGAGAGTGTTGATATCCTTATCTCTTTTCCTTCTATTCTTATTCAAGCTTGAGACCTAGAGTTCCTTGTAGCTTGTTTCATGTTTTGGACTCATGTGTGATGTTGAGTATCCATGGTCTCCTTATGTTGTGCATGTTCTAGTTGAATTCTTATTTAAATGAGAAAAATGGGTTTTCAAATTGTGTTCCTCATGTTAATATGCATCTATGATGAGTTGCCTAAATGTGTCATTAGTTGACTTGTTGAATATGTTTAAATGTGTTGTGATGAAGAAGTTGCATAGTGAGCTTTTATGAGAAAATTGCTTAAATGTGCTTAATGATGTTGTGATGAGCATAATGTTGTTTGGAGGAGGAATTTCCTCCAATGAAATGAGATATGTGAAGTTTTGATGCATAATGAGTTTGTAGATGTAGTTCCTACTTTCTTGTTGTGTTTTGAGCCTATTGATGGGAAGTTGATGTTTCCTCCTATGTTTAGGCACTTATATTGATTTTGCATGCATGATTGTGGGCTGATAGTCTTGAGTCGTTGCCCATTAATGTGTTTAAAGTGTCATTCGAGGACGAATGCTCCTATGTGGGGGATAATGTAACGACCCTAAAAATGAACTACTGAAACTAGAGCCTAACGTGTGTGTGTTTTTGTTTGTCTTGAGTTTTGAGGTTGTTTAATATTGTCCTGAGGCATGGTTGAGGTTTTGAGGTGTTAAACGTAAAGGTACGACTCCCCAAGGACCAACCTAAGGGTCCTTGAGGAGGACCTAAGTCTTGACACCAAGACCCCAAGGAAACCATGAGGCAGCCCAAAATGGGGTGACCTACAGAAGGGGTCCACGCCCCGTAGGTCTATCCACGCCCCGTGGATGACCTCTGTAGGTTAGGGACCCAAATGGCCAGCTTCTGATCCAAACGACGGACCACCAGTACGAGGCGTCAACCCATCCACGGTCCGTGAATGAGAAGCCATCGATTGGCACCTGCAATGTTGTCAACACACGACCTAGCTAGGGGTGATCTAGTAAATTCACCCCCCAAGTCCCAATTAGTATGTGGACGGTTATTTTGAGTGTTTTAAAGTATTTTAAGAGTATTAAAACATTAAAACAATCATTTAGATTTCATCTCTCAAATCAAAACCCTTCCCTCCTAAAAAGTTTCTCTAGAAACTTCATTGGAAATCAAGGTCAAGATCAAGCTAGGGTTGGGGATTTCAAGGTGTTTGTTCTTCAATTTTCGTGGGGATTCATCTCATAAGGTATGGTGATCCTTCATCTAGGGTTAGTCTTCACCCTAGAGTCAATTTCAAAGAAGTTTCAAAGTTTTCCAGTTTCATGAAAAACCCTAGGTTTTACTCAACTCATTGGTTCTTGCATCAAACGTTTTCAAATGATAAACTATGATTATATTGATCTTTAAGTGATGATTTTACATGAAAATACTCTATGAACCCATGATTTCTCTCAATTTCTAAATTGTGCCTTATGAAGTGGGTTTGTTGATTATGAATGAATGTTGATGGATTTATGCCTAGATTTATTTAGATTATTGATTTGTATCATCATATATGTCTAAATATGGTGAATTGTTGGTGAATTGAGGAATTGTGATCATAGCCTTGAAAGGGTACGTTTGACCTAATTTCATGTTAATGTAGAATTGTGCTTGAATTGTTGATCCACTTGAAAGGTGGAGGTGTTTACTTACTATGTACATTGTGATCATGGCCTTGAAGGCATAGTGTGATGAATTGAAGTATTATAATGATTTTGTATAATGTGAAGAATTTACATGTGATTCAATGATAGAATGATGATCTTGTATTCAATGTATTTGTGTTAGTATTGAAAGACTATTTCTCAATTTGACACTAATGAATGAAAATGATAGAATGTGAAGGGTTCCTATAATGTGAATGTTGAATCTAGAATTGGTAGGCAATATGCATCCTTTTCATATATGAGTGATGAATGTTTCTTGACTTGATGAATATGAATCGATAGGCTATGGCATTCCTTTCATATATGAGTGATGAATGTGTCTTGACTTAATGGATATGAATTGATAGGCTTTAGGCATTCTATTCATAGATGATCTAATGTAATTAAGACTCTAGAATCGATAGGGTAGTGGCATTCCTTTCTTAATGAGTCAATGTACCATGAATCGGTAGGCTAGTGGCATTCCTTTCTTGAGTATTAGAATGTAATGGGGGACCATGAATAGATAGGCTTGTAGCATTCCTTTCATATGGACCCTAGAGCTATCCTTGAATGAACTATGGATTGATAAGCTTATAGAATTCCTTCCTTGGTAATGATGTAACATAGGTTGATAGGCTTGTGGCATTCCTCCCCAATACACTAATATAATGTGAATGAAATAATCTATGTGAAGGTAGGCTAAGCACCGAGTGGATATGTTTTGATGGAAACTCTCCCAATGTTAGGTTATAGTTCCAATGAACATCTTCCTATCCCATAACTACGTGCCGACATAGGATATTATCTAGCGGATTCCATCCGAGCTAAAGTTAACCGGTTTACCTTAAACAAGTAGACCAACCCTTACGATGTGGGATAGTACATCGGATTCCATGATCTAGCTCTCATGGTCTATGTCGGTTAAATGCTTATTACCATCATGTGAGAAGTAAACTCTAGTTTCTTGATATGTACTACAAAATGTAGGTAGTAGTATGGGATGCTATCTATACATTGCACGAGTAGGCTTTGAAAGGGCTATAGTAAGTTCTCTAAGTCTTAATGACTAAATGTATGAAAGTCCTCTAAATGCATGAATGTGTCCTAAGTTAACCTAATGAAGAATGTTGGCTTAAATGCTTAAATGTAAAGATGCATGCTATACTTGGATTGTATTATGAGTTACTTCCTTGTCATGTCTATTGTATATGAATGTGTCTTGTCTATGGTGACTTCAAAGGAGTACTTAGTATGAGTAGTAGTATGGGATGCTTCTTGCATATTGCACAAGTATTACTTAAAGTTGTCTTAGATGTTGGTCTTAATGTAATGTTTTTGTCTTTTAAATGCTTTATTGTGTAAAGGTGGATAGTGAAATGACCCAAAAAGTTCTTAAAAATGTGCTTCGGAAGTTATCGGAAACTTGTTTAGCTATGTATAAAAAAATCCGTTTCGTTTTTCGAAAATCCGACTTCATATTCTTGTTTAGGGGGTCAAATTGAGTGGGAAATGGGTCTAACCCAAATTTTAGAGCAACCGTATCAAAATCCAAAATTTCCAAGTGAAGCCTTTTTCGAGGGTCTACTTTGGAGGGTCATATCTCCTAGCACACAAATTATTTGGGTGGCCAATAATATATCCATGGAAAGCCCTTTGAGTTAGATACCTAACGCACTTAGTTTCACCTCATTCGGAGTTCGGACGAAGAAGTTATGCCCATTTTCGTAAAGTCTGTCCGGTTTCCATGCTCTTTGATTCCATTACATGCCTTCAAGGTGTTTGACAAAATGTCCAACTATGGAGAATTGATGAATCGATGCTTTAAAGCTTGAGTTATGAGATGTATGGAAATCCAGAGATGTGTTGATGACAAACTAAGCTTGTGTATATGTTCATTCCATACGTGAGATTGCATTAGAGCCTAATGGGAATTTCCTATATAAAGTGTTGCATGACCATGCCCGGTCCGGGGGAAAAGAACCGGACAACCATGTGAGAGGTTTTTATCTCACCACCTAGGATGCTTGGGGTGTGACCAACATCAACCATGTGAGAGGTTTATATCTCACCACCTAGGATGCTTGGGGTGTGACCAACATCAACCATGTGAGAGGTTTATATCTCACCACCTAGGATGCTTGGGGTGTGACCAACATCAACCATGTGAGAGGTTTATATCTCACCACCTAGGATGCTTGGGGTGTGACCAACATCAACCATGTGAGAGGTTTATATCTCACCACCTAGGATGCTTGGGGTGTGACCAACATCAACCATGTGAGAGGTTTATATCTCACCACCTAGGATGCTTGGGGTGTGACCAACATCAACCATGTGAGAGGTTTATATCTCACCACCTAGGATGCTTGGGGTGTGACCAACATCAACCATGTGAGAGGTTTATATCTCACCACCTAGGATGCTTGGGGTGTGACCAACATCAACCATGTGAGAGGTTTATATCTCACCACCTAGGATGCTTGGGGTGTGACCAACATCAACCATGTGAGAGGTTTATATCTCACCACCTAGGATGCTTGGGGTGTGACCAACATCAACCATGTGAGAGGTTTATATCTCACCACCTAGGATGCTTGGGGTGTGACCAACATCAACCATGTGAGAGGTTTATATCTCACCACCTAGGATGCTTGGGGTGTGACCAACATCAACCATGTGAGGGGTTTATACCTTGCCACCAGGGTGTCCGGGTGTGAACGGCATCCCCCATCCTAAGTTGGGGTTATAGATTGGTTGGATCATGCATACACATATGATATCTACTATTAGTATAGAGTTACTTAAACATGTTTTGACTTCACTTTGATCATGCATCCTCATATTGTTATTCATAATGCCTATGAAACTATTTCTTGTATTTCGATTGTGTCCTTGTTTATTGTTGTGTTGCACCCCGCATACTTAGTACATTCCAAGTACTAACGCATATTTTGCCTACATGATGTCACCATGTAGGGACTGGAGCTACTCTTAATCCTTCTTTTCGTTCACGTGGCTAGTACGGTGCTTATCCGAGTTGTTGGTGAGTCCTCAATGATTCGAGGGCTATGTTATGTTTCCTACTCCTATGTTTTGAGACTTTAGCTTGCAATTGTATTTTGACTATGAGGGGAGCCGGTAGAATGTCATGGCCCCGTCCTATCTATGTATGTAGAGGTGTGCGTTGGACAAGTATTTTGTAAATGAGCTTGACTCTTATTCTATGATGTCGTTTTGAAATGGTTTGCCCTTAGTCCCTATTTCCCGTTAATTAATGTTGAATGTACTTCCGCGACCGATGAAGTGTGATGACAAGTTTGAGAGGCTTGTTTGGGGTTCCTTCGGGTTCCTCATTCGCCATGTCACGTCTAGGCCCTAGGCTTGGGTTGTGACAGATAGGATGAATGATAACTTCACTTTTGGTGACCATAAAGTGGTGCCTTAGTATGGGTGGTGGTATGGTACGCTACCCATACATTGCACAAGGTATAGCTTGAGGGTTACTTGAGGTGGAGGCTTAAGGTAAAGGTAAAGGGTTATATGTGATCTTATTCAAATGTGAATTATGTTACTTTGTATGTTGGTTGTGACTTATATTATGCCTCTCTTGTATCAATGTTCATGAAGTTTTACAAATATGGCATAAAGCATGACTTTCAACAAAATGTCCCCTTTAAAGCATGTTTTTGCAGGGTCATCATACTTAGTACATTTCTGTGTGCTAACCCGTATTTCTTTACTCTTATGAAGTGTAAGGGATTGGCACTCGATTTGATTCTCCATAGTGAACCTTGGGATTAGAGTTCTCTCAAGATCTCATTTTGTATGTCCTCATATGTCTAGGACAAGATCTTTATGTTGCTAGTTTTTTTTATGTTTTAAAACTTTGTCTATACTTCGATTGTAAAGGGTCGTGACCCTATCTTGTTAAAGTTTGTATAAGATGGCCATGTCAGACTTAGTATTCCGCTGCTTTATAAATGAGATTTTGATAGTTTGGTTTTAAATAAGTTTTAATTCTGCACTATTTATATATGTCGAATGTTATGAATTCTAAGAGGCTTGTATTAGACCCCTTCGGGGTTGAGTATGCCGTGTTACGACTAGGGGGTGCTCTCGGGTCGTGACAATACCATACCCTTCAAGGTCAAATTTCATATTCAATCAACACATCTAGAGTTACTACAATAGTCATCGATAATAACATAATTCAAATAACTAAATCACTACAAACAAAATCTCATAATATCCTTCTTTCATCAATTCACCCAGATCAAAAGTCATAAATTGGGAATATTGGGATTTCATGGATTCTTGGCAGATTTCATCATAAAAACCATAATAATGATCAATCTAATCATAATATAAAGTAATTAAATCATTAAAATTGTTTTTGAAAAGAATCTACGACTTGGAGTCAAAACCCGAGCTTTTAGGGATTTTTTACTTTGAAATTGAGAGTTTGAGGGTCTCCATGGATCAAAGCTATCTAGGGATAAATGACTACCATACCTTAGCTATGAATCTCCAACGAAATTGAGTAGAAAATCTTGGTCCTTCAAACCCTAGCTTCAACCTTCTTCTTCTTCTTCTTCTTTCTTAGAGTTATAGAGAGAGGATTTTTGGAGAGGGTTGGTTTTGATTTGGGATTTTGGAATTATGAGAAATATGACTAAATGTAGGGGTGTTAAACCAATATATAGTTAGTCTAAATTAATACAAAATGATATCACTTAATATTAGCTTAAAATGGAAAACCCCATAATGCCCCTAAGTGTAACAGCCTTTTGGCAGTTACAGGCCTCATCCACGACCATGGTCCCTGGGTGGACTCACGTGGCATGCTGTCCATCTGTGGATTGAGGTTCCAAGGCTGGTTTTTGTAGGCTTGACCCATGACCCGTCACCCACAGGGTGTGGACTGACCCACGAGGCATGGGTCACTGCCATGAAGCCTCCTATGGTTTTCCCTCAAGGACCAATGGTTGGTCGTTGGGGTTGGAACCTTGATGTTCTAACACAAAAACATTTATTTTAAGGTACGGGGAGGTACATTCAAGACTGCCATGAAGCCTCCTAAGGTTTTCCCTCAAGGACCAATGGTTGGTCATTGGGGTTGGAACCTTGATGTTCTAACACAAAAACATTTATTTTAAGGTACGGGGAGGTACATTCAAGACTTCTAACCCTAACATCAAACTCTAGTTTAGCCTACTAGTTTACAAGGTGTTACATTATCTCCCCCTTGGGAACATTAAACCTCGAATGACAATGTAGACACCTTACGAAATTAAAAACTCAATACTAGCAGCCCATCATGCATGAAACATCAAAATAATGCACCATTTAGAGGAGGAAAGATCAACTCCAACTCAAACATAATCTATGCTGCATAAGGAAGTTGGAACTACATCTAACAACCCATTATACATGAAACTAAATATTTCACATAATCATAGGAGGAACTACCTTGTCCAACTAAAAGCATTCTCAACACATTCCATGAAACCATTACACCAACTACTCAAGAAAAACATATATATATATAGGGCATATTCATCAATTCATCTCAAGAAGTCGAATAGGCAACTCATACGAAATGCACAACGACATGAGGAATGTAAATCATGAAAACTCATTTTCTTTCTAACAAATGAATTTCTCAAGAACATGCATAACAAAAGGAAATCATGGAAGCATATAAATCATGCATGACTCCAAAACATAATACAAGCTAAGAGAACATTTTATCTCAAGCTAGAGTAGGAGTAGAAGAAAGGGATGAGGATATCGGGACACTCCACAACCATTCTATCTAAGCACACTATCTCCCCCTTGGGAGGAAGACCCTACTAATTATTCAAGTACCACTTCCTTCAAGCAATCCCAAATGACATGACCAAAGACTCATACTAACTATACCGAATTATAAAATCATAAGAGGTCTAACAACAATACATCCAAACCTTACCAAGGATAACATCAAAGTCTAACAAGTAGCATTGGGATCTAATAAGACATTAACATCTATATGGAAACTATCAACATACCAGTGTCTTCATCCGGAGAACCTTCTTGGTCCTTTTTAGACCGAAGTGCATAAAATAGATTATTCTTTGGAGCATTGGGATCCGAGCCACTAAGAGAAGCTTGCTTGGCCTCTCTCCCTCTTGCCGTGAGCATAGGGAAATTGTTTACTTGAAGATCACTCTTGCCACACCCATAGCAACCGTCCATACCGGCTAGGCACCTACCATGGTTCTTCCCTCCACACTTGGTGCAAGTAGGCTTAGGTAATGGATACCCACTACCTTTCTCTTGGTGAAACCTAGGGGTATTGGGAGAATCTTGACCATAGTTCCTTTTTAAAAACTTTGTTGACCTTGCCCATCAGATCTAGCATAGGAGAAATTCCTATCAGCGGTTCTAGCTCTTTTGACCTCTCTATTCTTGTCTTGGAGTTTATAGTCCTCCATTGGTTGGGCATACACCATAAGACGTGAGATAGCCATATTATCATGAAGCATTGTCGTACGCCATTCTTTTCTTACCAATTTAGACACACTAATCAAATACCTACTCATCATATCCCTTGAATCTGCCACCAAAGCCGGAGCACACTTGGACAATTGAGTAAACTTTAGAAAATACTCTTGAACACTCATACCTCCTTGACGAAGGTTAATGAACTCTTTCACCATAGTTTCCCTAAACTCTTGGGGAAAGAACCTATTAAAAAATGTCAATTTAAATGCTTCCCACTCAATGGGACCTGCTCCTACCGGCCTATTGTTCTTTCCTTGAGTATACCATACTTGAGCAAAAATCTTCAATTGGTAAGTGGCTAACTCCGCTTTCTCTACCGAAGTCACACCCATGATATTAGGTATTTTATAAACCTCTTCCACAAATTCTTTAGGATACTCTCCCACTTTGGAAACATAAAACTCGGGAGGGTTCATTCTTGCAAAATCCCTTGCTCTAAAATCGGCGGAATTCATATTAAGGTTCACATGAGTTACAACATCTCTGTTGTCTTGATACATCACCGCTAGAGCTTGAGTTGTCATAGCTTGAGCCAACATTTAAATAGTAGACCTAAACTCCGCATGGGTCACACTCTCAACCACGTGATCAACCACTACTTGATTATCTTGAGGAGCTTCTTCATTCACAATGTCACCCTCCATTCTCCTAGCGTTAGAACTTCTTGTATTCATATCTTGAAGACACAAGGGAAGGATTAGGAGATGGACTTAGTAGAGCCAAACTCTGTGGAACGACTTAAGAGTAATGAAAGAAGTGTAGCTTCCTAAACATCTTATAGACTCTCATTCATTAATGTGGCGCGCTTCACATTATGAACAATACTCTACTATGTGGCTTATAAGACATCATCGTAGAATCATTCTAAACCTTGTGCTGTAATTACCAAGTTTGTCACAACCCAGAGTACCCCCATTTTGCCAATTTTCGTGTGCTATTGTCCACGAGATTTTTTGGTGACCCGGAATAACAAAGTCATTTTTGCCAAAAATTTACATGGACCTCCGTTAAGACCTTAGCTATGGAGTCAGGTGGTCAACACTGCCAAACCAGACCATTTTCAAGGTAAATTGAGCCCCTGAGCATGTTGACCCCCCATTTCACCAATTTTCGTGCGCTATAGTCCACAGGATTTATTGGTGACCCAGAATTCCAATATCATTTACGTCAAAAATTTACTTGGACCTCCGTTAAGACCTCCTATATGGAGCTAGTTGGTCACCACTGCCAAAATGGCCCATTTTCAAGGTTAAACGAGCCCTAGAGTAGGTAAACCCCCCATTTTACCAATTTTCATGTGCTATATATAATCCACGGGATTTTTTGGTGACTCGGATTCTGAAGTCATTTTTACCAATCTTTTACATAGAACTCCTTTAAGACCTTAACTATGGATCTAGTTGGTCACAACAGCCAAACTGTCCATTTTCAAGGTCAAACGAGCCCGGAGCGGGTAAATTCCCCATTTCGCTGATTTTCGTGTGCTATAGTCTACGAAATTTTTTGGTGACCCAGAATTCGGACGTTGGTTTTGCCAATAATTTACATTGACCTCTATTAAGACCTTAGCCATGGAGCCAGTTTGTCACCACAGCCAAAACAACCCATTTTCAATGTCAAATGAGCCCCAGAGCAAGTAAACCCCCCATTTTACCGATTTTATTGTGCTATAGTCGACCAGAGGGAATTGTTCGGATGGTAAGCACATCTCACTTCCAACCCGAAGGTTGCGAGTTCGAGTCACCAAGCGAGAAAAAAGGGGTGGGAGCTCCTAGGGAGTGTTAAAAAAAGTTCTATTGTCCACGGTATTTATTGGTAGCCCAGAATTCCGATGACATTTTCACCAAAAATTTACAAGAACCTCCGTTAAGACTGTAGTTATGGATCCAGTTGGTCACCACGTCCAAACCAGTCCATTTTCAAGGTCAAATAAACCCCGGAGCAAGTAAACCCCCTATTTTGCTAATTTTTGTATGTTATAATCAACAGTATTTATTGGTGACTCGGAATTTCGACGTCATTTTTGCAAAAAAATTTCATGGACCTCCGTTAAAACCTTAGCTATGGAGCCAGTTGGTCACCACGTCTACAACATCCCATTTTCAAGGTCAAACGAATGCCAGAGCATGTTTACCCCCCATTTTGCCGATTTTCATGTGCTATTGTCCAAGGGATTTATTGGTGACCCAGAATTCCGACGTTATTTTCGCCAAAAATTTACATGGACCTCCTTTAAGACCCTAGTTATGGAGCTAGTTTGTCACCATGGCCAAAATGACTGATTTTCAAGGTAAAATGAAATTCGGAGTTGGTAAACTCCGCATTTCGCTAATTTTCATGTGCCATAGTCCACGAGATTTATTGGTGACCTATAATTCCGATGTCATTTACGCCAAAAATTTATATAGACCTCCGTTAAGACCCTAGCTATGGAGCCAGTTGATCACCATGGCCAAATTGGCCCATTTTTAAGATCAAACGATCCCCGAAGAAGGTAAACCCCATATTTTTCCGATTTTCGTGTGCTATAGTCCACGAGATTTATTGGTGACCCGGAAATTCGGCGTCAGTTTTGCCAAAATTTCTCATGGACCTCCGTTAAGACCTTAGATACAGAGCCAGTTGGTCACCACAGCCAAAACGGCCAATTTTCAAGGTGAAACAATCCCCAGAGCAGGTAAGTCCCCTATTTTACCGATTTTTGTGGGCTATAGTTCACGGGATTTATTGGTGAGCCAAAATTTCGACGTAATTTTTGCCAAAAAAATACATTGACATTAGTTAAGACCTTAGATATGGAGCAAGTTGGTCACCAAGGCCAAAATGGCCCATTTTCAAGGTGAAACGAGACCCGGAGCAGGTAAACCCCCCATTTTGCCAATTTTAGTGTGCTATGATCCACAGAATTTTATGGTGACCCGAAATTCTGATGTCCCACGATATTAATTGGTGACCTGGAATTTTGACCTCATTTTCTACAAATATATACATGGACTTCCGTTAAGAGCTTATCTATGGAGCCAGGTTGTCACCTCGGCCACAACGGCCCTTTTTCAAGTTCGAACGATCCCCGGATCAGGTAAACCCCCTATTTTGCCAATTTTTGTGTGCTATAATCCACGGGATTTATTGGTGACCCAGAATTCTGAAGTTACTTTTGCCAAAGTTTTTCATGGACCTCCGTTAAGACCTTAGCTATGTATCCAGTTGGTCAGCACAGCCAAAACGGCCCATTTACATGGTCAAACAATCCTTGGAGCAGGTAAACCCCCTATTTTGCCGATTTTCATGTGCTATAGACCATGGGATTTATTGGCTACCCAAAATTCCGACGTCATTTTCGCCAAAAAATTACATGGACCTCCGTTAAGACCTTAGCTATGGAGACAGTTGGTAACCACGACCAAATTTACCCATTTTCAAGGTCAAACAATCCCCGGAGCAAGTAAACCCCATATTTTGCCGATTTTCGTGTTCTATAGGTCCACGAGTTTTATTGGTGACCCAAAATTCTGGCGTCATATTTGCCTAAATTTCACATAGACTTCCGTTACGACCTTATCTATAGAGCCAGTTGGTCACCACGGCCAAAACGGCCCATTTTCAAGGTCAAACGAACCCCGGAGCAGGTAAACCCCCTATTTAACTGAATTTCGTGTGCTATAGTCCACGAGATTAATTGGTGACCCAGAATTTCGACCTCATTTTCTACAAATATATACATGGACTTCTGTTAAGAGCTTATATATGGAGCCAGGTTGTTACCACGGCCAAAATGCCCCATTTCCAAGGTTGAACGATCGTCGGAGTAGGTAAACCTCGATTTTGCTGATTTTTGTGTGCTATTGTCCACGGGATTTATTGGTGACCCGAAATTCTGAAGTCATTTTTGCCAAATATTTTCATGGACCTCCGTTAAGACCTTAGCTATGGATCCAGTTGGTCACCACAGCCAAAACAGACCATTTTGAAGTTCAAACAAGCCCTGTAGCAGGTAAATCCCCCATTTTGCCGATTTTCATGTGCTATAGACCACGGGATTTATTGGTGACCCAAAATTCCGATGTCATTTTTACCAAAAATTTACATGGACCTTCGTTAAGAGATAAGCTATGGAGACCATTAAAATATCTCATTTTTTAGGTCATATAAGTCCCAGAGGAAGTAAACCCCCTATTTTGCCAATTATCGTGTGCATAGTCCACGAGATTTATTGGTGACCCGGAATGTGGACGTCATTTTCGCCAAAATTTTACGTGGGGCTCCGTTAAGATCCTAGCTATGGAACCAGTTTGTCAACAATGCCAAAACGGCCCATTTTCAAGGTCAAACGAGCCTTTGAGCAGGTAAATCCACTATTTTGCTAATTTTCATTTGCTATAGTCCACGAGATTTGTTGGTTACCCAAAATTCCAACATCATTTTCGCCAAATATTTACGTGGACCTCCATTAAGACCTTAGCTATGGAGCAAGTTGGTCACCACGGCCAAACCGACCCATTCTCAAGGTCAAACGATCCCTAGAGTAGGTAAACCCCCCATTTTGCCGATATTGTGGACTATAGTCAACGGGATTTTTTGGTGACCCTGAATTTCGACATTATTTTTGACAAAAATTTACATGGACCGTCGTTAAGACCTTAGCTATAGAGACACATTGTCACAACGCCCAAAATAGACCATTTTCAAGGTTAACCATCCCCTGGAGCATTTAAACCCCCCTTTTTGCCAATTTTCGTGTGCTATAGTCCACATGATTTATTGGTGACCTAGAATTCTGATGTCATTTTCGTCAAAAATTTACTTGGACCTCCATTAAGACCTTATCTATGGAGCCAGTTGGTCAACACGGCCAAAATGACCCATTTTCAAAGTCAACGAGCCCAGAGAAGGTAAACCCCCCATTTTGTCGATTTTCATGTGCTATAATCCACAGGATTTTTTGGTGACCCGGAATTCTGATGTCATTTTTGCCAAAAATTTATATGGACCTCTGTTAAGATCTTTGCTATGGAGCCTGTTGGTGTCACCACGACAAAAATGACTAATTTTCAAGGTCGAACAAACTCCGGAGCAGGTAAACCCCCCATTTCGCTAATTTTCGTGTGCTATAGTCTACGAGATTTATTGGTGACCCAGAATTCTGAAGTTATTTTTGCCAAAAATATGCATGGACCTCCGTTAAGACCTTAGCTATGGAGCCAGTTTGTCACCATGGCTAAATTGGCCCATTTTCAAGGTTAAACGATCCCCGGAGCAGGTAAACCCCTCGTTTTGCCAATTTTCGTGTGTTACAGTCCACGATATTTTTTAGTGACCCAGAATTCCGACGTCATTTTCGCCGTAAATTCTCAAGGACCTCCATTAAGACCTTATTTATAGAGTCTGTTGGTCACTATAGCCAAAATGGCCTATTTTCAAGGTCAAATAAAACCCGGAGCAGGTAATACCGATATTTGTGGGCTATAGTCTATGGAATTTATTAGTGATCCTGAATTCCGACGTCAATATTGCAAAAAATTTACATTGACCTTTGTTAAGACCTTAGCTGCTGAGGCAGTTGGTCACCACGGCCAAAACGACCCATTTTTAGGGTCAAACGAACCCCGAAGAAGATAAATCCCCCATTTTGCCAATTTTCGTGTGCTATAGTCCACGAGATTAATTGGTGACCCAAAATTCCAACATCATTTTCTGCAAATATTTACATGGACCTCCTTTAAGACCTTATCTATGGAGCCAGGTTGTTAACACGACCAAAATGCCCCATTTTCAAAGTCGAACGAGCCCCGGAGTAGGTAAACTCCTCATCTTACCGATTTTCTTGCGCTATAGTCCACGGGATTTATTGGTGACCTAGAATTCTGAAGTCATTTTTGCTAAATATTGTCATGGACCTCCGTTAAGACCGTAGCTATGGATCTAGTTGGTTACCACGGCCAAGACGGCCCATTTTCAAGGTCAAACAATCCCCGGAGCAGGTAAACCCCCTGTTTTGCCGATTTTTGTTTGCTATAGACCACGGGATTTATTGGTGACCCAAAATTCTGATGTCATTTTCACCAAAAATTTACATGGACCTCCCTTAAGACCTAAGCTTTGGAAAGATTTGGTCGCCACGGCTAAAACGTCCCATTTTTATGGTCAAATAATCCCTGGATAAACAAAACCCCCCATTTTGCTGATTTTCGTGTGCTATAGTCCACGAGATTTATTGGTGACCCGGAATTCCGATGTTATTTTTATCAAAATTTTACATGGACCTCCGTTAGGACCCTAGCTATGGAGCCAGTTGGTCACCACGGCAAAAACGACCCATTATCAACGTCAAACAACCCCTGGAGTAGGTAAATCCACTATTTTGCCAATTTTCGTTCGCTATTGTCCATGAGATTTATTGGTTACCCAAAATTCCAATGTCATTTTTGCCAAAAACTACATAGACCTCCGTTAAGACCTTATCTATGGAACCAGTTGGTCACCACGACCTAAACGGCCTTTTTTCAAGGTCAAACGATCCCTAGATCATGTAAACGCCCCATTTGCCGATTTTCTTGTGCTAAATAGTACACGTGATTTTTTGGTGACCCAAAATTCCGACGTCATTTTTGCCAAATAGTTACATGGACCTCTGTTAAGACCTTAGCTATGGAGCATGTTGGTCACCACTGCCAAAACAACCCATTTTTAAGGTCAAACGATCCCCGGAGCATGTAAACCCCCATTTTACCGATTTTAGAGCGCTATAGTCCACGCAATTTATTGGTGACCCAGAATTCCGATGACATTTTCGTCAAAAATTTACTTGGAACTCCATTAAGACCTTATCTATGGAGCTAGTTGGTCAGCACGGCTAAAATGACCCATTTTCAAGGTCAAACGAGCCTAGAGTAGGTAAACCCCTCATTTTGCCAATTTTTATGTGCTATAATCACGGGATTTTTTGCTGACCCATAATGCTGACATCATTTTTACCAAAAATTTATATGGAACTCCATTAAGACCTTAGCTATGGAGCGAGTTGGTCAGCACGGCCAAAACGGCACATTTTTAAGGTCAACCGAGCCCCGGAGCAGGTATACCCCCCAATTTGCCAATTTTCATATGCTATAGTTCACGGTATTTATTGGTGACCCGGAATTCCAACGTCATTTTTGCCAAATAATTACATGGACCTACGTTAGGACCTTAGCTACTGCCCAAGGGTTCACGACCAGTGGTGTAAACCACGGTTCGTGAAGGTGTCAGTGAAGATGCCTTAGGCACTTGGGAAGCCAGGCCAAGATGCCAAGATACTGCCCAAAATTGACGGTGCACTTTATGAGCCGTTTGCTTGACCACGGCCCGTCAAAGTGCCCGTGAAGGTGCCTTAGCAAATTAGAGTGGTTGAGGGCCAAAAAGGGTTGGGGAAGCTACTGGTCCATAGACCACGGGGACCACCACAGACCGTGGTGCCCTTCAAGGACCATCCAAGTGGCCGTGGTGCCTGGGACGGGGCTTCCAAGTGAGGGACATTTGGGTAAAATCATATTCGACTAGGTTTAAGTGGGAGTCGTTTTGTATGTCTTTTATTCACATATTTAGACTATTTTAAGTATATACCCCTTAGTTTTAAGTCACTTTAGATTAGATTCAATTCAAAACCCCAAATCACTTCTCTCTCAAGTATTTCTCTCTCAAAGAAGAACATCCATTGAAGAACAAGCTAGGGTTGAAGCTAAGGTCAAGAACACAGGGTTTATTGCTAAAGGCTTGTGATAGGGTTTTGTTCAAGGTATGTTTAGATCTTCATCTATGGGTTCTTCCACCCATAGAGTCCTCTAGAATTTCCCCTAATTTGTGAAGAAGAACCCCAAACAAGCTAGGGTAACTTTAAATGTATGGGTTTTAGGTGGGTATGACTCCAAACGGTTGGATACTACTCATATATGATTATTTTAGTGCTGATTCATGATATTATGAAGAATTTATGTGAATTCCTTGATTAATCCTAGTTTTCAAGTATGTGGGTTTATGTCTTTTGATGAGGAATTGATGGTTCTTGATAGATTTTCTAGGATTGTCACCAAGAATAGAACCTATCTAAGAACGGGAATATGAAATCATGAATTGAACTAGACTTATGCATGTATAATAGAATATGAATAGAAATGATTAAGAATTGGGACTTTTGATGAATTATGCCTAGAATTGGCTTGTAAGTAAGGATTAGGGCTAATGTGTCTTGCGATCTAGACTAAGTATGATGATTGTGGAGTAAATCTTGAATGTAGGGCTTGAAGTCATAATGTTGTTCACTAGGGCTTAAAGAGTAAGTCGAATATGATGAACTAGCTTGCATAGAGTTGATACACAACATAGATAGAGTTATGGTGGAAGGCTTTCACCCACATGACCTACCTAGAACTATATGAATGCTTGTATGTAGAATGTGAAAGGTCTTCTCACATAGGATGATTCTAGATTGAAAGGCTAGTCACCTAAAATGAATCATGTTTGTTAGAATAAATAGCTTGAAGTTGAAACTTATGATTCCTTCATGTATAGTTGAATCATGTATCTTGGGATGGTAAATTTCATGGTAGCTTGGGATGGTAGATCTCATGGTAGCTTGGGATTGAGGAATTAAACTCTCCTAAGGTTAGCTTGAATTAGCATTGGTAGGATGTTTTTCATGGTAGCTTGAATTAGCATAGGCATGGTAGCCTAGGATTGAGGATAACTAGCATTGGTAGGATGCTTTTCATGGTAGCTTGCATTAGTATAGGCATGATAGCCTAGGATTGAGGATCTATGCTCTCCTCTGGGTAGCTTGAACTAGCATGGTTAGAATGCTCTTCAAGGTAACTTGACTTGGTTAGGCCAAGACCATTTCATGGTAGCTTAGGATTGAGACATCATACTCTCCTAAGGATACCTTAGGGTTGAGGATTTATACTACCCTAAGGATAGCTTGCATCTTATTCAATGGCTGCATGGTGGCTAGGTTGGTATACTTGTATCCTTCCTATGATAGCTTAGGTTGTATGGTAGGATGTTTTCTATGGTAGTTAGGTTTAGCATGGTAGTATGCTATTCCTTGATAGACTAGAATGAAAGACAGTTAGCATGGAGTAAGCTAGCCTAAAGGAGTATTTAGTGTGAGTAGTAGTATTTGATGCCATTCATACATGGAACACGTATGACTTAAAGCTACTTATGAATTGTCCTCTTATGTGATGTATGCCTATCTTGGAGTGTTGCTATAGTTGCCTTCCATGATATGAATTGACTTAAGTTGATAGTTCATTGTCAATATGAAGTAGGTCAATAGTGACACCTAGAATTGGTAAATGTGAATAAGGTGACTTCAAGATATGCTTAGTGTGTGTGGTATTATGGGATCCCCAACATGCATTGCACTAGTGTGCCTTGAGGTTACTTAGGGGTATAGTGTTCTTATGACATCAAAACCTAGGTCTTGACTATGAAGGTGGGCAATGACCAAGAATGATCAAAGAGAGGTACGTAGCTTGGACAGTATTACGGGATGCTATCTTTGCATTGCACAAGTATTCTTGGAGGTGGCTTATGAATTAGTCCTCTTGAGTATGAAGGATTAATGGTTGAAGTATGCAATTATGAATGTGCTATGTTAACTTGCTTTGATATAATGCCTATGTTGGAATTTATGATATAGTTATGTTATTGTCTCTTATGATTATGTTTTATGTTAACTAACCATTTTGAGATATCTTATGTTGGTATGTTAGCTGTCATAGTTGGTACATTTTGTACTAACGCATATTGCCTACATTCTAACCAAATGTAGGGTTGGAGGCTTGAGTTTGCTTGGAGGTTACAGTTTCAAGGATTCTAGAAGAATTGAAGAATTGGTGAGTCCTCATAGCTTCGAGGACGAACCCTTTATGTTCCTTTATGTCATTTTTCTATGTTTTTAGACTGTGTATGCGCTGCGTCCCAATGAATTTTATTCAAGGAATATTAGATGGTTTGAGACATGATGTTAGAAAGACTTCCGCTTTTATGAAATGCTTTTCGAGTTTATGTTTAAAGAAAGTTTTAAATTCTCCCGTCTTTCTATGATTTTATGTTATGAGTATGCTAAGGTCTTGTATGCGACCCCTTCAGGGTCAAGTATGCCATGTCACGTCTGGGGTTGCTCTCGGGGCGTGACACCGAGGGTCCTTGAGGGGGACCCTTAAGCTAACCCCCAAATCCGTAAATCTGCCAAAAGCTGTCAAAAGTTGGGGACATCTGGATTGGACCTACACTGCGTAGGTCCATCCACACCCATGGGGGAGGCTCCGTAGGTCAAGGCCCCAAATAGGGAGTTTCAGACTGAAGCCATGAACGTGCAGTATGGGGCATCACCCAACTCACAGTCCATGGGTCTAGGTCGTGAGTCCTACCTTTAGAAACTGCCTAGTTCGGCCATGGTAAGGGCAACATGGTAAATTCCAGATTAATTTGTTATGGGTTGGGAAGGTTTATTTTGATTAATTAAAGTATTTTAAGGCTTTTAAAAGTATTAAACACCCTTTTTGAATTCATTATTCTCAAAACATAAAATTAGAAACTACCGTCTCCAAATATCCTCTCTCTAGAAACCACCTTTGGAGAAGGACGAGTGATGGCTTCAAGCTCAAAATTTCACCTTTCTCAACCAATTTTGATGGAGTTTCATCAATAGAGGTATGGTATTCTACATACTTGATTAAGTTTCATTCAAGGAGCCCTTTCAAAAGATAATTTCAAGTTTCAAAAATCCCCCAAAAAGGTTAGGGTTTCAATCTAAGCATGGGTTCAATTCCAAAATGTTTTCAAAGGTTTATATGTGATGAATTATTAGTGGATTGTTGAATTAAGGATGAATTATGAAGAATTCCCCACATAAAGCCATGTTTCCCGCAAAATACTAAAATTAATGTTAGTGATTTGGGTTGATTGATCATGGAAGTATGTGAAGAGATTAAGTCTATGTTCATTTAGTTTATTGAATTATATCATTATTCATGCCTAAATTGTAGTATTCTAGGTGAGTTGGTGAAGTGTGATCCATGGCCTTGAAAAGCAAAGTATGAAGGTTAATGTATGATCATGGTGATATGTGAATATTTGTGATTTCAATGAAAGAAGTATGATCATGTCTACAATGCAATTGTGCTATTATTGAAAGGTTATTCTCAATTATGCACTTATGAATGATGGTGATATATGTGAAAGGTTTCTTCAATGTAATGTTATACCTTAAATTGGTAGGCTTAAGGCATCCTCTTCTTGTGTGAATTAAAGTAAAGTTGATTGATGTATCTTGAATTGGTAGGATTAGGCATCCTCTTGTTGTGTATTAAATGTTTCTTGACTTAATGATTATGAATTGATAGGCCTATGGAATTCCTTTCATAAATGACTAATGAAGTATTCTAAGGCTTTGTTTTGAATCGATAGGCCAATGGCATTCCTTTTATAATGAGTCAATGAACTAATATACCATGAATCGATAGGCCAATGGCATTCCTTTCATGTGTACAATAATGTAATGATGTACCATGAATTCATAGGCCTATGACATTCCTTTCATGTGTATAATAATGTAATGATAAGTCTTGAATCGATAAGCCTATGGCATTCCTTTCTTGAGGATTCAATGAGCTATCCTAATGATTTACCTTGAATCGATAAGCTAGTGGTATTCCTTTTATGTGTGCAATAATGTACCTTGGGTCGATAGGCTGATGGCATTCCTCTCAAGTGTAATGATGATTAATGAAAATGAACTACTCTATGGGAATGAAGGCTAAGTACTGAGTGGATATGGTAAAATGGAAGCTCTCCCTATGTTAGTGAATCCACCTAAGCTAAAATGTTACCGGTTCTACCTTAGGCAAGTATATCAACTCTTTTCGGTGTGGGGCATGACACCGGATTCCATGTCAAGCTCACATGGTCTATGTCGGTTAAGGCTTATTCCCATCATGTGAGATACGTGCTATAGTTACTTGAGAGGTTCTATGAAGTGTGGGTGGTAGTATGGGATGCCATCAATGCATTGCATAAGTAGGCTTTGAGAGGCTATGGTGTGATTCTCTAATGTATTAATGTCTGATGAATGAATGTGCTCAAAAGGAAGCTAATGAAGAATGATGACTTAAATGCTTAATGTTATGATGCTTGCTTTTCTTGGATTGTATTATGGGTTACTTTCCTTTTCATGACTTATGAAATGTTTATTTTCCTAATGCTTGAGTATGGTCTAAAGAAGAGTATTAAGAATGGTAAGTTCATTTTTGGTGGCCTCAAAGTGGTACTTAGTATGGATGGTGGTATAGGATGCCATTCATGCATTGCACTAGTATAGCTTAGGGTTACTTAAGGTGAAGGCTTTAATGTGATGAAATGACTTATATGTTGATTATGTTGTATCTTATGCCTCTTATACTTAGGTTCATGAAGTTTTCTCAAATTGGCATAAAGAATGATTTTCAAATAAAATGTCATTTTTAAGAATTTGTTTTGCATGTCTATCATACTTAGTACATTAAATGCTCTAACCCATATTTCTTCTATTTTCTACAAAGTGTAGGTTCCGGCAAGTGAGTTGATTCTCTTCTAGTTGAAGTTAGGATTGATATTCCTCCATAGCATTTGGTATGTCCTCACGGATCCGAGGAAAAGTGCTTTATTGATGTTTCATAACTTTCATTGTATAAGACTCTTTTTAGACTTTCTATTGTAAGGGTCGTGACCCTACTTTTGTTTCAAGATATTTTTAGATGGCCATGTGAGACTAGTAGACTTCCGCTATTCTAAATGATATTTTCGAATGTATGGACTAAAATGAGTTGTAAATTCCGCACCATTTCTATTATATTATGTGATGACATGCTATAAGGCTTGTATGAGACTCTTCGGAGTCTTGTACACCGTGTGACATCCGGGGTGTAGACTCAGGTCATTACAAATACTGAGTGGCAATGTTCAAGTGTTTCTTCTCGATGGGATCTCCCACCTCAATCCACCTCGGGGTGGTGTCCAAAATGAGGGGAGCAAGCCAACCCTTTAGGTCATCTAGGGTCTGAGTTGTAGCTAAGCCCTCATACTCATGCTCAAACCCAATAGCTTTTTCAAGTGCAACATTAATATGATCGCTGCTGCACCCAACTTCTTTCCCCGGAACCATGACGGACTTCATCGATCTAAAACCACTAGCCTTATTTTTCCCTTCTGGTACCAGGTCACTGTATACTGTATGCAGTGTAGAACTCATGCACCCAGGTGGGGATATATTGGCCTCAGGGCCTGGTGAAGATGTGAAATCTGTGAAACCGATGTGTGTCCCACAACAGAAGGTATGTGTCAACCACTAAATCTGTAGACAACTTCTTCTCCTCAATAATTATCCTTAATCCATCGGCCTTTAGCATTTTGAATAGCCGGGGAGGAGGACCCTGAACTGGTGGCGCAGGAACCACCGTATGTACAGGGGTTGGCATCTTATCAACAGCAGGAGGGGTAGACTCTGGGATCCTAGATGGATGTTGACCAACTCGGGCACAGATCTCAGCCCGCCTAGTCTGTAGTGGTTTGTCATCCTCAGGCTCTGAGACTGAGTAGAATCCCCATCACTGCTAGAGTTGTGCTCCGGTCTCTCTACTATGGGCTCTTTTCCTTTGCCCTTGGCTCCCTTCAAAGTGCTTGTTTTCCCTTTTTAGAAGGAGCAACTGCTCCCTCATTGATCACGATGTCCCGTGCTCGTTTGTGGGGTTGCATACCACTCTTGTCAAAGTTGGTCCAAGCCATAGCTGCAATACACATCGGAAAAAGTTAGAAAAAATTTAGGAAAACTGCAGAAAGTAAGTTGCAGTAAGACTCGCCGAACCAAACGGCGAGTCGCCGAGTAACTTTGGCTAGCCAGATCGGGCTGACCGAAAGTGCTGGCTTGAAAATTGCCTAGAAAAATGGCAGGTCGGCGATGATTAGGGCCCTTCGGTGTATTGCCAACACCACTAGGCGAGCTCAGATTAGCCCACTGAAAGTTACAATATGTTTTAGGGGTCAGAGGCGCAGAAAGGGCGATAAAGGGAGACTTTCGGCAAGTCGCGGAGTTAACTCGGCGAGCTGAGGCTTCCCACCGGAAGTTACAAACTCTATTCTAGCCATAACATGAAATTAAGGGCGATCACTGGGGATGTTGGCGAACAACCGAACGGTTTGGCGAGCTCGACCCTGCTCACCAAACTGCCCAACGTGCCAAATTTCAACCCCGTTTCCCAAAATCAAGCCCGCAACCCCCAATAGAAAAATAAAAAAACACACCTATGCAATTAGACACAAACCCATACGATCCATGCCACCGGGGTACTCAGACTTTCCCCGATTCAGACAAAATTGGCCATTTGATGTTTTTTGCCCTTAGAAATGATGTCACACGCTCCATCATTGGGCAAAGTACGTCATTTAGCACAATTGGGGTGACTTATAATTCACCTAACTAGACCCCACAAACATTTCCCACAACCCAACAAATTATGATCAATTTTAAAGCACAAAATATGGGGAATGAACAATCTAAAAAATTAAGCACAATTACGAAACTACGATAAGAAAACTAGCATATAGTATGAGTTCAACACAAGCCCAACACACATCAACAAAATATAAACAAATGCATTCGAGTTCAACAGTTATTCAAGAGTTTGGGTTTCGGAAAACCAATCTTTTTGCCAAAATAATTGTTTGAAATGCTAGGCGGCAATGAAATCAAACTCCGAACACATAGATAAAGAGAAAAAACAAGTACAATGATAAAAATATGGGAAATATGAACTACGGGTGTGAGTGTATTGGGTTAGAAATGAGGGAATATGAAATATTTTGAAATTTTAAACCTGTGGCCTTTAAAAACTTTTCAATTCGTGACCCATTCGGCGGTATTAGTCATACTCGCCGAACCACTCGGCGATGCGCCAAGTGATAACTTACCTCATTGAGTTTTACAGGACCTCCAGTTAATTTAGGGTTTAAACAACGGACAAAGTTAGGCTCACCGACTTGTTCAGCGAGTCCTCGATTTGTCCAAAGGCCCGCCGAGTTTTATAGACTCCCACCTGTGATTTTTGTGAGTCCAATGGCAGTCCAAGTCGGGCTTGCCGACCTCTTCGGTGAGTTACCGAATGGACTCTTGGGTCACCAACCTGCATTTTTCACACATTTCACACTTCAACCTGCACAATCAACACCCGTTATTCCAAAATCAAAATACAAAGCATTAAAAACTTCGGTTGCCTCCCAAGAAGCGCCTTACTTAACGTTGTGGCATGACGAAAGTACCCATTCAAGCTTCATTCTTGGGGTTTGCCATAGTATCACTAGGCAACCCCCCTTGTTGTCTCAGGTTTAGATGCGAAGAAATTTGACCCATTTCAATCTCCAACTGCTTGTTAGAGACGGACTAAGAGGTCACCGTCTGGTTGAGAGTCGATAGGTCTTCCTTAATTTCCTTAAAAACTTTATCGGACCCTTCAACCTTGTTGAGAATGTGCGAGAGCATATCCTCAGTCCGGCCACCCTCAGAATTTTTTGTCTTTTAACGCTTAGGGGGAGGAACATACGTATCCTTCTCCCCTTCTCTGTCCTTCCAATTGGCGTTACGATCACGCCACTCTCTATACAAATCTCTCCAGCCCTCATCTTTATTCCAACTTTGGTTACCACCCGGCCTTGGGTAGTTTGCATGATAGCCTCCTTCTTGGTTGGCTAGGAAGTTCACTTCCTCATTGTACAACGCTTCAAATTTGGCATCTTCGGGGTTTACACGACCAATACCTACAACATTAACATTCTTAGAACCAAATGGTGCAGCACTTTTATTTTAGTATTTAGGACTGGTGGAGAAGTGGGCTAAATGCCCAAATTAGTATATTGGGTCTGGCCCAAACGAATTACAGTGGTCAATTCATTTAAAGGATTGAGTTTTCCAATAGCTTGAAATTTTGACAAGAGTCCAAGTGTATTTATTCCTTTATTTACCTCCTTTATTGTTTTATTGTTCTATTGACTAACCTTTTATTTGATTTAATTTTTATTTAATTAAATTCCCAAAAAGAAAGTCATTTCTTCTTTTATGTTCAACTTAAAATATTTATAGTTTTATTTCATTTAGTTTTCTTGCAACTTGAATTGTTTTTCTTAGAAATCCCTCTAGTATGTTTCCTGTCAAATAAAAATGGGTTTTCTTACTTAGTTAATACTTTTCAAATCAATCAAATCGTTGGTCAACCGCAAATTAGCTGACAATATCAGGGCCTAACAACTTCTCGGAATGTAAATTGAACCCCGAACCCCCTTCGATTTCAACTGATTTTGTTCTGTTTAAATCTTTCGAAAAATTAAATTTTTTCTCAATTTAATTCAAAAATAAAGTGGTGACTCTGTTGTAAAAATTTATATTTCTTCAAAAACAAAAGCTTAGTCGATTTTCCGAAAACAATTAATTTTTTTTATTTTCCAAAATAGTACACATTATGCAATAGATAAGAATACTAGTAAACCATCTAACAAAAGTGATGTGGATGTCTTAGGGAAGCCTAAAAATCAATTGATCAGTGTTAGTACAATCATCATTTCTATGTAGAGACACAAAATGCTGTAGCAGGGATATAAACAATGAAATGTTACTGAATTTCGTAAATACGACGAACTAAGTGTCAAACTTCATAGTAGAGGCTATAATTTTTACATTTTGTTTTTCCTCTTGTCTTGCAAGAGTTGCAAACTTCTGATCAAAGCCTAAAAATGAAATCTTTACCATTTTTTGTTGATAATAGTTTACTGTTCGACTTACTTGCCCTCTTTTATGAACTTAAACTTTCCTTACTACACAGCTTACATCAACTAATAATTGAAATTTATGGAACACAAGTTATTGATATTTTTCATACTCCTACACACTGTCTGGCTCATGTTCTACATGACTATAAGTGGATCCTCCATCAACTATCTAACTCGAAAAAAGGAGGCAAAGTGGACCACTCGCACAAACAACAAGTAAGGATGGTGAAAATATCGATATGACTAATATATATGTAAGTTCAAGAAGACCAAAAAAAAGAACGACAAAACCCAGATGAAACCCATATTCGGGAAAACCCTAAAAAAGAGAAAAAAACAAAAATCGAACAAAATCAAGCATTCCACAAAACAATTCATAGTTAGAATAATAAAATCATACCTTGAAGAGATGGAAACTCCAAGATAGGGGCTGAATAATGTCAATTGAAGCAAAGTCACAACAAGTTGTAAGAAGAAAAATATAATTTTGTTGTTCTACAATAAAACAAGAGAGGTGAAGATCATCTTTTTATAACTTCTAACTGAGAAACGTGTGCTCTGTATATGCTATTTTCCCTCTAACAAACCTTGGAGAGATGCATCTAATTGGACTCTACTTAGATGATTTTATTCAAAGATAACATAGGAGATAAGGTGCATGCGGATTTCCTCCAACGATTCCTGATTTCTCTCCAACCATTGCTCAATTCACTGTAGATGTTGAGAAAATCTAGCTTGCTATTCACTTCAAAGAGAAATAAATGGGAATAAGGAAACGTTGATACACTCTATGTTTTCTTTTCTGGAAAAGTGGGAATAGTGCATGTGTGGTGGGAAAAAAAAGAAAAAAGAAAAAAGAAATTAAAATTTCAGTACATTTTTTAGTATATAAATAATTGAATATAAATTATTTTTACTTCTGGATATTATACTAACACTAATATTAAATTAAAAATGGATCTTTAACGACTGAACAAAGTTTGTGTCTCTATAAATACACTTTTAACGACTGGAATCATATCTTTTCGTTAAGAATTGGTCGTTAAAAGCACAGTTTCTTGTAGTGTTGAATGAAGGGAGAACACTTGATGTGGGTCCTCTCGATTGGGAAAAGTTCAATGTTGATTTTCTTGATAGGTTATTTCATTGAGATGAGGGATACAAAGGTGCTTCAGTTAATGAACCTTCGCCAAGTAATTATGAGTGTGAAGGAATATGCTTTGAAGTTCACACAATTGTATAGATATGCTCCTACTATGATTGCCAATCCCAGGGCTAGGATTAGTAAGTTTGTTTCGGTTGTGTCTGAGATAGTGGGTAAGGAATGTCGTACCACTATGCTTGTCAATGATATGTACATTTTTCATCTCATGGTTCATGCACAACAAATTAAAGATGAGAAACTTAAGGAAAGGTTTAGGGAGGAAATGAGGGCTAAGACAAGTCATGGTAACTTCTCCCATTACATGTCTGAGGGGCATGGTCGTCCTACGTTTTTACAAAGGTTTTCCAGTAAACATTCCTCCACTATGCCTTCTAAGATCAACAAAGATAGGGTGTGTAACCCTAAGTATCAAGGAGGAAATGATAGTGGATATTCATTTCCTACATTTTCTAGGTGTGCAAAGAAGTACGAGGAAAGATATCTCATGGTGTAACGACCCTAACTACGAACTAGTGAAACTAGAGCCTAACGTGTGTGCATTTGTCTTGAGTTTTGAAATGGTTTAATGTTTTCCCGAGTCATGGTTGAAGGGTTTAGGGGTTAAATGTCAAGGTACGACTCCCCTTGGACCACCCTAGGGGTCCTTGAGGAGGACCTGAAGTCTAACCCCAAGGCTGCCTAAAATGAAGTTTATTGGCCAATGTTTGGTGACCTATGGAAGGGGTCCACGCCCCGTAGGTCCATCCACGCTCCGTGGATGGCCTTCGTAGATCAAGGGTCCCTAGACCAAGCCACAACCACCATTGACAGATGACCAGTATAGTCTGTCAATCCATGCATAGTCCATGGATGGGGGTCCATCAATGAGGCCTGTGTTTGCTGTCCAGTCACGACGTAGCTAGGGGTGAATTAGTAAATTCACCCCAAGTACCAATTAGTATGTGGATGGTTATTTTAAGGGTTTTAAGGTATTTTAAGAGTATTAAAACATTAAAGCATTAAAACACTCATTTAGATTTCATCTCTCAAATCAAAACCCTTCACTTGTAAATGTTCTCTCTAAAAACTCCATTGGAGATCAACGTTAATATCAAGCTAGGGTTGGGGGTTTCAAGGTGTTTATTCTTCAATTTTTGTGGGGAATCAATAGTACGGTATGGTGATCCTTCATCTAGGGTTAGCTTTCACCCTAGAGTCAATTTCGAAGAAGTTTCAAAGTTTTCAAGTTCATGGAAACCCCAAGTTTCACTCTATCTCATGGGTTCTTTCATCAAACATTTTCAACTAATAAATTATGATTATATTTATGTTTAGTTGATGTTTTAAGATGAAAATACTCTATGAACCCATGATTTCTCTCAATTCCTAAATTGTGCCTTACGAAGTGGGTTTGTTGATTATGAATGAATGTTTATGGATTTATGCCTAGATTGGTTTAGATTATTGGTTTGTATCATCATCTATGCCTAATTATGGTGAATTGTGGGTGAATTGAGGATTGGAGATCATGGCCTTGAAAGGGCAAGTTTGACCTAATTTCATGTTAATGTAGTTGCACGAGTAGGCTTTGAAGGTACTTTAGTGAGTTCTCTAAGCCTTCATGGCTAATCAATGAAAGTTCTTTAAATTAATGAATGTGTCCTCTACATGTCTCTAATGATGAATGTTGGCTTATGCTCTAAATGAAAGGTTGCATGACTTGCTTAGCATGTTCTATTGATATGAAAAAGATTCTTGTCTAGTATAGCCTAGAGGAACAATTAGGTGTGTATGAAGTGGTTGTATGGGCGGCTACTTAACGTCTCAGTTAAGTGTGTCTTAGGGTGACATTAGATGGAGTTCCTAAGATAAGGAAATGACTTTCTTAATGAGCTTGTTTATATGTCTTATGTGTTCTATTGCATATATGTGGAAAGGATGAATGGTAAGTTCACTTTTGGTGACCTTAAGGTGGTGCCTTGGTGTGGGTGGTGGTATGGGACGTTACCCATATATTGCACAAAGGCATGGCTTGAGGGTTACTTGAGGTGAAAGTTCAAGGTAAAGGTAAAGGCATTATGGATGATTCTTAATGAAATATGAACTATGCGACTTTGTATGGTTGGTTGTGACTTGTATTGTGCCTATTGTATCTATGTTCATGAAAGTTTACTAAAATGACATAAAAGCATGAATTTCAAATAAAAGTCCTTTTTAGCATGTTTTTGCATGGTCATCATACTTAGTACCTAATTGTGCTAACCCATTTTTCCGTGTTTTACTACAAGTGTAGGTGGTGGTAACTAGGAGGATCTCTAGTTTTGGATTTGCTTGGATTGCTATATTCTTCCAAGTTGTGGTATGTTCTCATGATTCGAGGACACATGTTTTTAGAAGTATCTTTTGGTTCATGTAATAGACTATTAGTATTCATTTCGATTATAAAGGGAGGTGTCCCTATTAGGTTTCAAGTTTGTGTCTAAGATTGGTAAAAGAGACTTAGTATTCCGCTTGTGTATTTTTGGAAGATGTTTTAATATGACCTTTGAGTCTTATGTATTTCTATATATTTTTTTTTAATTCCTTATGGTTTTTATTACCTATGCGATGAATGAATGTTGTGAGGCTTGTATTAGACCTCCGATAGGTTGAGTACGCCGTGTTACGACTAGGGGGTGCTCTCGGGTCGTGACAACCATTGAAGGTCAAGGTCAAGCTTCAAGCTAGTGTTGAAGGTTTCAAGTGATTTCTTCTTCAATTTTGAGGGGATTTCATCTCTAAGGTATGGTGATCCTTTATCCTTGATTCCTCTTTCTTTCAAGGAGTCCAATTAAAGTGTTTTCAAAGTTTTTCAAAAGACTCAAAAACCCTATCTCGAATTCTAAGCGTGAGTTCTTGCATTAAAATATTTCAATTGAAGTTTTATGATGTTATTAATGTTAATTGATGGTTTTATGAAGAAAAACTCCATCAACCCATGGATTCCTCGATTTCCTAAATCTGACTATAAAGTGGGTTTATTGATTTTGATCTAATGATGGTGAAATTATGTTTAGATTGATGTGGGCTATTGATTTATGTTATTTTATATATCTAATTATTGAGAATTGATGGTGGATTGGGTAATTGGAATTATTGTCTTGAAGGGTAAAATTGTGACCTAACCTTATGTTAATTATAGAATTGTTCATAGATTGTTGATCCACTTGAAAGTGTGGAGGTGATTACTTTATATATGTATTGTGATTATGACCTTGAAGGCTATAATTTGGTAATTGTAGTAATGTGATGATGTTGTGATGTGAAGGTTATTCTTGTGATTTCAATTATGGATTGATGATCTTATATATATTATTGATGTGTTGTGGTGGAAAGCATGTTCTCTCTTAAAACTTATGAATGTTTGATATGGTGAAAAGAGCTTCATAATGAATGAATGAATGAATGTACCATGAATCGATAGGCTAGTGGCCTTCTTTCATGAGTTTAAGAAAGTAATGAGGGACCATGATTCGATAGGCTAATGGCACTCATTTTCATAAGGACCCTAGACCTATCCTTAATGAACCTCGATCGGTGGAACTAATGATTAGTACCCTTCTCGCTAGAAGTATTATGGGTCGGTGGACCTAATGTTGGTACCTTCTCTAGTACCCTAATGTCAACGAAACTAATCTATGTGAATGTAGGCTAAGCACCGAGTGGATATGGTTAGATGGAAACTCTCCCAATGAAGAGGTTAGACTTTCAAGTAACATCTTCCTCTCCCATAACTATATGCCCACATAGTAAATTAGCTAGCGGATTCCATCCATACTAAGAAAACATATTCGAGCTAATATTATCCTTCTACCATAGGCAAGTGGAACACCACTTTACGGTGTGGGGGTATATGATACCGGATTCCATGTCTAGCTTGCATGGTCTATGTATGTTAAACGCTTATTCCCATCTAGTGAGATGTGCACTCTAGTTACTTGATAGGTACTTCTAAGTGTAGGTAGTAGTATACGATGCTATCCATTGGGGGTATATGATACCGGATTCCATGTCTAGCTTGCATGGTCTATGTATGTTAAACGCTTATTCCCATCTAGTGAGATGTGCACTCTAGTTACTTGATAGGTACTACAAAGTGTAGGTAGTAGTATAGGATGCTATCCATACATTGCACGAGTAGTCTTTGAAGGTACTTTAGTGAGTTCTTTAAGCCTTCATGGCTAATCAATGAAAGTCCTTTAAATGAATGAATATGTCCTCTACATGTCACTAATGATGAATGTTGGCTTATGGTCTAAATTAAAGGTTGTATGACTTGCTTAGCATGTATTGATATGATAAGGGTTCTTCTCTAGTGTAGCCTTGAGGAGCACTTAGGGGTGTATGAAGAGGTTGTATGGGCGGCTACTTCATGTCTCATTTAAGTGTGTCTTAGGGTGACATTAAATGGAGGTCCTAAGATAAGGGGATGACTTACTTAATGAGCTTGTTTATATTTCTTATGTGTTCTATTGCATATAGGTGGAAAAGATGAATGGTAAGTTGACTTTTGGTGACCTTAAGGTGGTACCTTGGTGTGGGTGGTGGTATGGGACATTACCCATACATTGCACAAAGGCATGGCTTGAGGGTTACTTGAGGTGAAAGTTCAAGGTAAAGGTAAATGCATTATGTGTGATTCTTAATGAAATATGAACTATGTGACTTTGTATGGTTGGTTGTGACTTGTATTGTGCCTATTGTATCTATGTTCATGATAGTTTACTAAAATGGCATAAAAGCATGACTTTCAACTAAATGTCCTTTTTAGCATTTTTTGCATGGTCATCATACTTAGTACTTAATTGTGGTAACCCATTCTTCCATGTTTTACTACAAGTGTAGCTGGTGGTAACTAGGAGGATCTCTAGCTCTGGAGTTGCTTGGATTGCTATATTCTTCCAAGTAGTGGTATGTCCTCATGAATCGAGGACACCTGTTTTTAGAAGTTTCTTTTGGTTCAGGTAATAGACTATTCGTATTCATTTCGATTATAAAGGGAAGTGTCCCTATTATGATTCAAGTTTGTGTCTAAGATGGCTAAAAGAGACTTCGTATTCTGCTTGTGTATTTTTGAAAGATGTTTTAATATGACCTTTGAGTCTTATGGATTTTGTATTAAAAAAATTAATTCCTTACGGTTTTTATTACCTATGCGATAAATGAATGCTATGAGGATTGTATTAGACCTCCGAGAGGTCGAGTACACCGTGTTACGACTATGGGGTGCTCTCGGGTCGTGACAATTGATTAGGGCCTTGGGTAATTGCCAACACTACTTGTGGCCCAAAGAATTTGTCATAAGGACTGACCATAATCCCTAAAACATATTCGGGCACAAGGAAAGTTGAACAAGAGGCATGCCAAATGGATTGAATTCCTTGAAACTTTCCCCTATGTGATCCAGTACAAGAAGGGAAAGGAAAATGTGGTGGCCGATGCCCTGTCTAGAAAATATGTGTTGATAAATACTTTGTCTTCCAAAGTGATTGGCTTTAATTGTTTGAAGGCATTGTATTCCAAGGATCCCGCGTTTGCTCAAATCTTTAAAGATTGTGAGGAATGGGAGAGGGAAAGGTGGATGAGGGATAGGTCTTCGACTCCCTATTCCAAGTTTGATGGCTTCTTGTTTAAAGGCAAGAGACTTTGTTGTTGGTGATCGATTTTCAAAGATGGCTTATTTCATTACATGTCATAAATGTGATGATGCTTCCACTGTGGCGTCTTTGTTTGTTGAGCATGTTATTAAATTACATGGAATTTCTCAAACCTTTGTAAGTGACAGGGATCCAAAATTCCTTAGTCACTTTTGGAAGGAATTGTGGGGTAGACTCAGTACAAAGTTATTGTTCTCAACTTCGTGTCACCCACAAACCAATGGCCAAACTGAGGTTGTGAATAGGACCTTGGGTTTTATGCTTCGTTCCGTCGTGAATGAGAGGTTGGCCTCGTGGGAGGAACATTTGCTTTTATTTGAGTATGCATATAATTGAGCTATTCATAGCACTACTGGCATGTCTCCATTTGAAGTGGTTTATGGTTTTAACCCCCTAACCCCTTTAGATCTCACTCCTTTTTCCCAAGATGTTGTGTTAAGCTTAGATGGGAATAAGTGAGCTGAAGCCATGAATAATCTTCATGAAAAGGTGCGGCTGAGCTTAGAAAAGAAGAATCAAGACGTAGTCAAAATGGCTAACGAAGGCTGTAAGAGGATCGTGTTTGAACCAGATGATTGGATGTGGGTACACTTTCGCAAGGAGCGATTTCCCGCCCATCGCAAGACGAAGTTGATGCCAAGGGGTGATGGACAATTTCCATTGATTGAGCCTCTCAACGACAATGCTTATAAGGTTGCCCTCCCTCCGGAATATCAACTGCATAACACTTTCAATGTGTGTGACCTGTCCCCTTTACCAACTATTGATGGTGATGATCCGTTGAATTTGAGGACAAATTATTTTCAAGAAGGAGAGAATCATGCAATACGGATTTCATCAAGGCCATTTACTAGAAGCCAGGCTCAAGACCTTCAAAGGATTCAAGGGCTATTCATGAAGATGGAGGTGCTTGAGATGGTATTGATGGCAAACAAGGAATTCCATACCTTGAAGGTTGCAGTTGGACATTTTGGCAAGCAAAACCCAATCGGCGGATCGCCCAAGTCACTAGGCGATGGCCCCAATTCGCCCTTTGCTCCATAACATGGCTAAGATGAACAACCTCGTCGAGAAACTCCGCCAACCAGGTCGGCTGATTTTCTGTCCCCTAGGAGACCCGACCTAGTTCGCCCTTTATCCTTTTGGGCCCTTTTATCTTGACCCTATAAATAGCTAGCTATGTTTCATTTTAGACTTAGATTATTTTGAATGTTGAAAACTAAAAACTCATGTTTGAGTGTTGAGAGTTTGGTTAAGATTTTGTTGAACTTTGTTAGAAACGTTGGTTGCTTGGGATATCGATTTACTTGAGGTCATCGTAAGAGTTAGGTGCTATAGTTGGATCAACGAATTGAGTTCATTGGGTTTAATATACCCTTTGGTTGCCTTTTGTTTCCTCTTGTATGTCTATCTATCTATCTTTACTTTATTATCTTTTGATTTTCGCATATTATCGTCGTTTCTCTTGTGAGAATTGTATCACTAGGACGAACCTCTCTGATACCACTTTTGTCACACCCCAACCTAGGTGAGGCAGATAAGTACCATATGAACACATGCTTTACAAGTGACCTATGATGAGAAAGTAAACTACTATGCAAATATATTTACTAATGAGAAGCTTCATATACAACGCATGTTGTCTAGCTGAACCGATACATGTGACAAGTGAAACTATGAATATAGATGACAACTTTACAATGTCTACAAAGCCTCTACTTGAATCCATGATTGTACAACTATGAAAATATGCATAGTAAAGACTCGGCAATACCCCGAATCAACCTGGAGCTCACCAACAACCGTTAAGTATCTACTAGTTGAGTACTTGTACCTACAACATGAAATGAAGCATCCCCAATAAGGGACATCAGTACGAAAGAATGTACTAAATATGTAAGGCATAATACAACCATATGTAAAATGAAAGCTCAAGTGAAACCAAATACCAGTAGGTAAGGATTAGAGACCACATTTGCTTATACTTGTGGAATCGTGTATGTTACATT
>NW_006239041.1:1456296-1504348 GCF_000226075.1 Solanum tuberosum
CATGCTAGGCTTTCGCCCCTGAGTTGCCACCCCCTCTTGTACCCATTGGGATCGGCCCATGCTAGGCTTTCGCCCCTGAGTTTCCTCATAATTCCACAAATTGGGATTGGCCCATGCTAGGCTTTCTCCCCTGAGCTGCCACCCTTCTATACCAATTAGGATCGGCCCATGTTATGCTTTTACCCCTGAGCTACCTCCCTTCTATACCAATTGGGTTCGACCCATGCTAGGAATTTGACCCTAGGCTGCCAACCATAATTATACATATTGATTCACTTAGATTTTTTAATCATTGAGATTGTTGTTTTGATGTTCATAACTCTTTTGAGATTGTTCTTTTGATGATCAATTTGTTTTTTTGATGATCATAATTCTTTGGAGATTGTTGTTTTGGTGGTCATAATCATTGTTGAGATTTGGAACTATGGACCAGTAGTAGAAGACATATGAATATGGACTTACGATAATAACAATGACATGGGAAGAAAATGTGACATGAATGTGTAATACGTAGGAGCTTATATGAACTTAGTAAGCATTTTGACATCTCAAATTGAAGCACATATCAAGTGAAGACATTTAACATTTAGCCAAGAGATTTGAACTCTATATGATAGCCAAATACTCACTAACTAATATCAAATAAAAGGTATACATGAACGTGGAATCAAGGGAGAACGTGGACAGATTCAACTTAAGGATGGATACATATTCCAAATAAGCACATACAAAATGTACAATAGAGCAACTAAGGATCTTGTGAGGTAACATTATAGTCTAACACAATGAGAGTAATAACCAATAAAGGGAATATATGAACATGTGAAAAGATGACATATATGATGGAATAAACAATTGAAGCAAGTTGGCAAGATATGGGTAAATCGTATATCCAACATATAAATATATGTACCATGTGTAATGTAAGATCATTTTGATTTGTATAAGGGGAATACATGTCAAGGGTACTTTGACAATGAAACAAGTTTAATCCCTCCATGCTAATACTTGGCAGAGTAAGCACGTACATTTAGTAATAAACTCATATTAGAGTACTCACTTTAATGCTCTAGGGAGTAGGAACTACAACTATGGATCAGTCACTACTTAAGGCCACTTATAAAGCTTACTTTCTAATACACGTGTTGGATTCATGCCAAAGAAATAGGAAATCGAATAGCCTTACATACCTCAATTCCCAATTCGTATAACTTACAAAGTGTCAACTTGTCCTTTAACGTCATAGTCTTCATCTACACCAACCAATCATTAAGGCTAATATTAGCGGCTTACCAACCAACTCGGGATATTTCAACTCATCAAAACAGTAGCCAGGCAGCCAGCCCATAATCCTTCTAATTGATTGTTTTCTTTCACAAATTATGTCCGTTATAGTTATTTACACGAAACAACCTTCCCATGGAACGGGCAGTGAGCTTACCAAAACTTTAATCTAATAGTGCATCACCATAGCTTTATAAATATGCCACCTAGAACTTTCCGCAATCATTCTCTAAGTACATCCATGACTTCCCATAAACAAATAAATACAATAGCAGTCCTCAACACTAAAAAATAATCTAAAGACTAGAATTTATTGTTTTCAATCACCATCCCATGCGTTGCAATAAACAAGTAAGTCTAGAATTCTCAAATAAACTAATAAATAGAGGTTGTGGCAGCGCCCTTACCTTTGTTATCTAAATTTGTTACTCTCCTTCAATTACTATTTTTGAAAGCTTCTCTTAATCTTTGGAAGAGAGTGGCAGAACCTTGGCTGCCAACACATATAACTATCTCTAGTTCACTCCCTTTGAAAAACTGCTCAATATACTTGAAATAATAGAGGAGAGAAGGTGATCTTGTGGCTGCTTTGGAAGAAACAAGATGAAAAATGGTTAGAACCCTAGTGGGAATATTGGGTGGCTGTTTCATCTTGAGAGAGAGAAATAATGAACTTGAGAGCTTAAAATTTGGATAAGAGGAAAATGAGATATTTGCATCAGATTTTTGGCCTTAATAGGTTCTCTTTTTGCCACCTTTCTTGTACTTCATTTGCAGCCAACATGTGTATTTAATTTAGGCCACACATTTAAGTAGGTGATGCACCTACTTTTCCATTCAAATTATTTCTTGTGGGCTTGGAAAGATAAGGCCTTGGCTGTCCATTTTCCCCTTATTCTTCTATTCAACTTGGGCCAGATTAATGCAAGTAGGTGTAGTGTACTTGGCCCAATAACATGGTCAAAAGGGTCCTGGTAGGTAATAAACCTACTTGGTCCTTTGGGCTGGTCAATAAGTAAGTAGGTGATGCACCTACTTGTCACCTACTAGGTTAGTTAAGTCAAGCAATCACCTCAATATTTTACTCCATTTTTAGACCTTAATACCTTTAACTTAAGTTAAAACTTATATACACTATGTCACTCTAAAATTTAGACTCAAATACCACCTTATGATCTCAAGTTTTAATACTTCCATCAACGTCATCTTAATCGGGTCGCATCAAAATCCGCAGATAGTTCACTTTAAACTTATTCTATTGTCACTAGTCACATAGGAAACCGAGTCCATAAATATACCACAAGGAAATTTATAAGCATCATTGAAATAGAACTAATACACGTAGGATACGGGGTGATCATTCGTCCTCGAATGATAGGTTAAGCTGATAGTTTGGTTAACCTTCGAATTTCATTGGGAGATTTGCGAGAGTTTCCTTTGTAAATAGGACTATCCAAAATATATAGACTAACCTAAAACATGTATAGACAAGTCTCACATGACATGTCAATAGATATGGTTCATGAAATAAGAATTTGACAAAGTAAACCCCTTTCTTGACCATGTAATTCACTGAGGATACACAAGTATAACTCATACAAATAAGGAATTAGATAGTCCTAAACACGAGACATGCAAATGACATATCAAATGAACAAATACTAGTAGGACTTATGATCATATAAGGGGACCACATGATCTCAGATCCTTATGTTGTCATTTGTAGGGTTAACTCGTGACTTCTCAGATCTCAGAATACATGAATTAATCTCTGGTTCCTTCCGCCATCCCGACCAGTAATCATTAAGATTCCTTTTTCAATAGAATCTTTTGCATTCACAAGTTCCGTCGTTCCCAACACTTCTTCCTTAATGGTTAGGTCCGAATTATACAATGGAACTCATAATCAAATTGGTTGATGTTTAGAATGAGGAGGGGTATTTAGGATATCTATCATCTTCTACTCCCAAGTATCTTATGTTATATTGGAGTCCTTCCACAATACTTAAATGGAGACATTTTGTTCTTAGCTTTCGGGCCTTGACAATCTAGAATTACTATAGTTTCTCCCAATTTTTTTTATATGGAATTGATACATAAAATCATAGGCCGAATCTATCGGCTCTCTACTTTCCCTTCTTTGTTATCTTATGATGCTAATAAAAGGTGAGTCTAACAAGAACGCATAGTTGTTAATATAAACTCTAAAGTTTTATGCCACACCTTTGGATAAGGCATTATGCTAGGTTATTTATCTATGATTGTGATAAAATTTACATAAATGCCCAACCTTTTCTGGTCAAAATCTTCACTACATTATGATACAAGGAAATATTTCCCAAAATGTTCAAAAGTCAAGTCAATAAACACAAAGGGGCATAGTATACAAATAAATAAGTCACATTAGGTATGACACATAGGCAGATTAGCACAAAAGGGAGCACATAATATATGGGCATTAAGCTATCGAAATATATGGTGTACGTGCGCATATGGTTCACAGGGGAGCGTGTGAGTGAATCACATTGAGCAAGTGCGTTATATCACATGGATAGGTGGACTAACAAGTAAATAAATAAACTTATGAAAGATGAGAAATGAGCAGATGACACATGGCTAGAAAAGTTATAAGGCATGTAATGTTTAAGCAAGTAGGATACGAGGCCTGTAAATTTATAGAAATAGTCATATGATCAATCAGCCTGTAGTACCCACACAATATGGACAAGTGGCATGAGGAAAGTAACCAGTGCAATAAATAACATTTAGGGAAAAGGTCCTACGAAAACATATAGCAATAAACAAGGGTGCTCCAAAGCAGATAACACTTACATGCAAGCATTCTATGACATTTGGTAACCTGTGAGAAGGTAATCCACCAAGGGCAAACAACATACAAATAGATAAGTTATAGAACATTCAGCATGTATAATTATATAAAAAGCCGTCTTTGGAAAGTAGGAGATATCATATAGAACCACTCTACCATCATAAGGGCAAAAACACTGTCTTCTTTGAAGCTTAAGGTTTAGAGTTTTAGGGTTTGGGGTTTAGGGTTTAGGGTTTAGGGTTAAGGGTATTGGGTTTAGGGTTTAGGGTTAAGGGTATCGGATTTAGGTTTTAGGGTTTAGGGGTTAAAAAAAATTCTAAGTGTCCAAATTCACTTCTTCTGAACTCTTATATTTCAGCTTCAAAATTTGGCTAAGTATGGGAATTTTTCTGGCCTAAATTTTTTTCTCTTTGTCCAAATTCATTTCTTCTTCTTCTAAACTCATTTTTCGTCCATTCCTTAACTATTTTATAACTAATTAACATCATGAATTACTTGTTAACTAGTTTTAATCATCAAATTATCCAATCAAAGTCTTACAAGAGATGAACTTCTTTGAAGCTAAATTGTTTTTTACGTGTCCAAATTCACTTCTTCTTCTTCCACACTTGTTTTTATTTATTCTTCAATTATTTAACTTTTAATTAACATCTTTAATTACTTTTTAACTAGTTTCTAATCTGCGATTCAGTTCGTTGATCCTTCAAATGAAGTAACAACACGTAATTCTTATACTTTTGTTACTTAGTTTGTTTTGAGTCCTTACTTGTCTCATCTTAGTTTGTTGATAACCTTCTTGATTCATGTCCATTAGTTTTTTTTCGGGTCATCGTTCTTCAAGAGTCAAAAGAATCCACTCCATCACAAATAATAGGTTACCTTGAGTTGGTTGGCAAAGCTAGTTCACTATCAATTTTTAGACGACGCCAAAGAAGAGTGATGTGAATAATTTTTCTACTGACTTGTTTATTTAGATTTATAGGTCCGAGAGAGGGATCATTATCGTTTTTCTATCAAGATTCATGTTCTATGAGCACACATTAGTTGTTTGCTTTATTACAAGGAAATATTGAAAATGTTATTCAATTAGTCACTAAGATGACACCCGATAAATTTCTAAGACTATTGAAGGGAACTACTCGTCGTGATGAAGAACTTACGGAGTTGCACAACTAAGGTGAAGAAACTTCATGTTTTGAACTACAAGGTAATAATTCTTATTCTTGCACTTCCTTAAGCTTGGAAATTCATTATGTGGCTAGTAGCCAATTGAGTATAAGTGATAACTTGGTTTCATGTGAGCTTAACAATTCTCTGCCACATAGTGTTAATGTATTTGTTGGGAGTGTTTAGAGTTTAGGGTTTAGGGATTAAATTTTTTTCTAAGGGTCCAAATTCATTTCTTCTTCTGAACTGTTTTATTTCAGCCTCAAAATTTGGCCAAGTATGGGAATGTTTTGGGTTTAATTATTTTTCTCTGTGTCCAAATTCATTTCTTCTTCTTCTAAACTCATTTTTAGTCCATTCCTTAACTATTTTATAACTAATTAACATCATTAATTACCTGTTAACTAATTTTAATCATCAAATTATCCAATCAAAGTCTTACAAGAGATGAACTTCTTTGAGGCTTAAATTTTTTTAAGTGTCCAAATTCACTTCTTCTTCTTCCACTCTTATTTTTCTTTATTCGTCAACTATTTAACTTTTAATTAACTTCTTCAATTACTTTTTAACTAGTTTCTAATCATCACATAAGTTCATTGATTCTTCAAATTCAGTACAACACGTAATTCTTCTACTTTTGTTACTTAGTTTTATTTTAGTCCGAATCTTTTTGTATTTCCCTCATCTTTGTTTGTTGATAACCTTCTTGAGTCAAGTCCATTAAATTTTTTTCAGGTCTTCCTTCTTCCAGAGTCAAAATAATCCACTCCATCACAAATAATTGGTGGCCTTGAGTTGGTTGGCAAAGCTAGTTCACTATCAATTTTGTGGATAGCAGCCAATTGAGTATAGGTGATTGCTTGGTTTCATGTGAGCTTAACGATTCTCTGCCACATAGTAGTAATGTATTTGGTGAGAGTGTTCATTTACTAGTTTATCCTATTGATGACCGAGTAGATTCTTCTTGTATAATTAATTTGTGTCCACCTACTAGTTGACTCTTGTGCCTTGAGTTACATTAAATTGTCATGTAGTTCTTTTCCATGTTTTTATAATGTACATATTGAGAATGTGGATACAATAGTTGAGGGTTTAGGGTTTATGGTAAGGTTCCATGTTTAGGTGTTAGGGTTTAGGGTTTATAGTTTAGGATTTAGAGTTTAGGGTTTACAGTGTAGGGTTTAGAGTTTAGGGTTTATGGTTTAGGGTTTAACATTTAGGGTTAGGGTTGGTTTAGGGTTTAGGGTTTAGGGTATAGGGTATAGAGATTAGGGCTTATGGTTTATGGTTTAGGGTTTATGGTTTATGTTTTAGGGTTTAGGGTATAAGGTTTATGGTTTATGGTTTAAGGTTTTAGGTTAAGGGTATAGGGTTTTAATGTTTAGGGGTTAGGGTTTAGGGTTTTGAGTTTAGGGTTTAGGGTTTTAGATTTAGGTTTTAGGGTTTAGGGTTAGGGTACAGGGTTTTGGGTTTCGAGTTTAGGGTTTAGGGTTTAGGTTTATGGTTCCAAGATTAGAGTTTAGGGTTTAGGGTTTTGGGTTTCGAATTAAGGTTCAAGGTTTAGGGTTTATGGTTTAGGGTTTGGGGTTTAGGTTTTAAGGTTTTGGGTTTATGGTATGTGGTTTAGGGTTTAGTGTTTAGGCTTTAGGGTTAGGGTTAAGGGTTTAGAGTTAAGGGTTTAGGATTGTGGGTTTAGGGTTTAGGGTTTAGGATTTAGGTTTGGGGTTTAGGGTATTGAGTTTAGGTTTTAGGGTATTGAGTTTAGGGTTTAGGGTTTAGGGCTTAGGGTAGGGTTTAGGGTTTAGGGTTTGGGGTTTGGGATTTGTGGTTTACAGTTTGGGGTTTAGGTTATAGTATTTAGGGTTTAGGGTGTAGCATTTAGGGTAGGGTTTAGCGTTTAGGGTTTGGGGTTTAGGGATTGGGGATTAGGGTTTGGGGTTTGGGGTTTAGGGTTTAGGGGTGCATATTTAGGGTTTAGGGTTTAGGGTTTAGGGTTTAGTGATGCGATTCTCACAAGAAGAATCACCAAACAGTGGAAATCAAATACAAAAAAGTAAAGGATAAATAGATAGACACAACAAGAGGAAACAAAGAGAGACATATGGGTATGTTAAACCCAAAGACCTCACTTCGTTAATCCAACAAGAACCACATAACTTAAGCGAAGACCTCAAGGGAATCGATATCCCAATCAACCCCCGTTTCTAAACATGGTTCAACAAAAGTTTACCAATCTTTCAAACAGTCACACAATGAGTTCAATATTTCATTCAACAATATTCAAAATAATCTAAGCCTAAAAGGAAAGCTAACCAGCTATTTATAGAGTTTAGGATAAAAGGCCGAAAGTTACCTGAAAGGCAAAGGGGAGAGCTGGGTCGGGCGAGCCTAGTGACTTGGTGATGCGCCGACCTGGTAGGCAAGCAATCCTGCCTTTATTCAGCCTGGGTCACATTTTGTAATATTAGGCGGGTTGGGGGCCATCGCCTAAGCCACTGGGCAATGCACCAAGTGGGCCCGGCTCGCCAAAAGTCCTTTTTCAACATGGAAGTCCTTGTTTTCCATCAAAACCATCTCAAGCACCTCCATCCTCAAGAACAATCCTTCAATACATTGGAGTTCCCAAGCTTGGCAATGAGTTAAAAGTCTCGAGGCAATCTGTATCGTATCATTCTCCCCTTTTTGAAAAGGATTCGTCCTTGAATCCGTACTATGCAAAACCATAGGAGAAGCAAACAAGAACAAGATCCTCATAGCGTGAGGGTTAGTGTTAGCAATAACAATTTCATCACCATGCCAAGGATGCACACATTTAACATATAACCAAGTATCACAAATATCAACAAAGGGTTTGTAACCCATCAAAGTAATAGATACTTGGCTACTTAAGAAACTTAGACAAAGGGGGAGAGTGTAGGAACCAAAACACTTAAACAACTCCATTTGTAAGCCCTTATTGGTTCCCCATTCAAACAAACACAAGGCCTCCCTTATGTCAAGTAGCACATGAACACTCTCTTACATAAGTGCAAAGGAACAAATACTGTTGACCCAAATTAAGACCCCATCCAATGTACAAGATAACTTAGTAATGATTCCCAATTCATGAGCAGGTTCAAGTACAAAAGTATGCCCCACCCAAATTGGTAAACATTCCTCATTCAAGCACGTAGGATCCAGTAATAACACCAAAGAAGACTCTTCAAAATAAAAGATGGTGTTACTACTACACTCAGCACACTTAAAGATGACACCAGGGTCAAATGGAAAAGGATTGCATAACATAGAGTAAAGGAGACTCTCATTTGCCCTATTGATACCACTACTAACATAATATATGCAACCCATACAAGTATGAGTAGCATCCTATGCAAGTAGATAAAAGTGAGTCCTCGAAATCAAACCTAGTAGAACCATATAGGTCACAAGCAAGAAGCTTATCCTCTTAGCATGATTGATAGTACAAAGGTTAGCACTTAAAACATTTAATCGAGGAAACTCAAACTCAGGGAACAACCAAACATCCTCTATTGTCATGGCTATTAAGCCCACAAATGGAGAACAAGGACAATGGTCATTTTTCTCAACAACAAGGGAATACCACCCTAAAGATGATACTTCCATCATTTCAGATACCTTCAAGCATTCACCTTGATCAAAACGATAAAGGGTCCACAGAACAGGGTCATACCAACAAGTGTAAACCTCAATGATACCATGATCCATATGAATGACATTTCTAATCGAACTAGGGATCTCAATATATGCAAGAAATAGTAAATGAAGGTACAAACTTCACTTTATCTTGGAAAATATCCCCTACCCCCATGAGATGCACGTTCAACAAGATCATGCCAGGGTAAGAATTAGAAAAAGGGTCTAGGAAGCTATCATTCCCCACACACAACGTAGGCTCTTCAACTGGATGGTAAAACCTTAAGAAGAGCTTTACTGCATAGGGAAAGGAATTAACAATGTCAACCCCCATATGCCTGCCATCTCGACCAAACATTCCCACACAAATGCTACAATTCAGCTCACTATTGGGGTCAAATGGAAAGGCAAGCCATATACTAGGATCTAGTGCACATCCATTTACCAGGTTGGCACTCTTTCCTTCAAACAATATACTCCATTCAACAACCTGAGCTTCATCAAATGTAAACAAGTAATAGATAAAGGTGTCTCGCAAATCAACCTCCTCTAGGGTGTTTTCTTGTGTATGACTACCAATAGACTCAAAAGCATTGGTCATACAATCAAGGACTGAAACACACCAAGAAGAAGAAGTAACGAGAAAACACACACCACCTTCCTCCTCATCACATTCCTTACTAATAAGAGTACTATCATCTTCCAAGAAGAGCATTCCATCTTTGGGAGGAAAAGCTTCACACCTTAGTGGGTCGCTATAGAAAGTATAGTTATCAAGAACAACACTACTCTCAAGAGTCAAGCCACTAGGTACATCAGTACGAGTGATTTCATCATCTTCAAACAAGATATTGTACTTAACGAGGGAATGATCAACCACTAGTGACGAATTAAAGCATATAAGTTCACCATCAAAAGGACACATCATTTTTAGAAGCATTTTCAAGCACATGATCTCTATGAGCAAAGAAAACAATCAGACCTTCCACAGAAGATATGCTCAAAGAGTCGCTCCTATTCAAATGATCAACATTATCATTAGTACCACCAAATTGAGGTTTCTTTATCACATTACAAGAACCCTCAACCAGTGAACTACACTCACAAACAGGTTGATCAACACAATCATTACAAAAGAATGAGCTCGTATTCAAAGCATATGTATCAACACTAGGTGGACACAAATCAATCTTACTAGAAGAATCAATTTGGTCATCAATAGGATCAACTAGTGTATCCACATTCTTAACAAGCACATTATCAACATATGGTAAAGAATCAATAGGGTCACATAAATACAAGCTAATATTCACACTTTGTTCATTTGCAATAGTAAAAGTGCTAAGTTTAGTTATTGTACCTTGATGCCCGCTAGAAATATCTTCTTTACCTTGGATGTTGGGACATCCCAGCTAATCAAATCCATATGACTGGTGGAATGTGGCATTGTAGCTATTGGTTGGTAAGCTTGCAATCAAGTTATTACTATCTTACGAGCAGCTTGATATACTCTATTAGTGCCTTTCTTTGGTCTATCATAAGCAACCGAGCGGAAGTAGGTTTCTCTCTTTCTATTTACTTAATATTCAAACTCGCTCCGAGCCTAGTTAGTGTTGGAGTTGGGTTGGTTGATCGCCTAAAAAATGATTCAATCGGGCGGCTTCGTTGTCTGTAATGTAGTCTGATGAAGCGTTCTCAGCGGCAGACCAGGCCTATGTCCCCTGGAAGGGGGCGCCAGAGAGGGTGACAGCCCCATTGTGCTTGGATCTTGTCGCTCCACGAGGCGTTGTCTACAAGTCGGGTTGTTTGGGAATGCTGCCCAAATCGGGCGATGAATTTTGTCCAAGGCTAAATACGGGCGAGAGACCGATAGCGAACAAGTACCGTGAGGGAAAGATAAAAAAGGACTTTGAAAAGGGAGTCAATGAGTGCTTGAAATTGTCGGGAGGGAAGCAGATGGGGGCCGATGATGTGCCCCGATCGGATGTGGAACGGTGATGAGCTGGTCTTCCGATCGACTCGGGGCGTGGACCAACATGGATTGGGGGGGCGACCAAACCCCAGGCTCTCGATACGCTCGTGGAATGCCATCTCCTTGATTATGGTAGGCAGTGCACGCCTCTGGCGTGCTTCGGTATCTGCGCGCTCTGGAAGCTATCTTGTGGGCTCCCCGTTCGACCTGTCTTGAAACACGGACCAAGAAGTCTGACATATATGTGAGTCAACGGGCGAGTAAACCCATAAGTCGTAAGGAAGTTTATTGGTGGGATCCCCCTGAAGTGTGCACCACCGACCGACCTTGATCTTCTAAGAAGGGTTCGAGTTTGAGCATACCTGTCGGGACTCGATAGATAGTGAACTATGCCTGAGCGAGGCGAAGCCAAATAAACTCTGGTGGAGGCCCGCAGTGATACTGACGTGTAAATAATTCATCTGACTTGGGTATAAGGGCGAAAGACTAATCGAACCATCTAATAGCTGGTTCCCTCCGAAGTTTCCCTCAGCACAGCTGGAGCTCACGCGGGAGTTCTATCGGGTAAAGCCAATGATTAGAGGCCTCGGGGGTGCAATTCCCTCGACCTATTCTCAAACTTTAAATAGGTAGGACGACACAACTTCTGTGTTGAGCCGCGCCACGAAATCTAGAGCTCCACGTGGGCCATTTTTGGTAAGCAGAACTAGCGATGCGGGATGAACCGGAAGCCGGGTTACGGTGCCAAACTGCGCGCTAACCTAGATCCCACAAAGGGTGTTGGTAGATTAAGACAGCAGGACAGTGGTCATGGAAATCGAAATCCACTAAGGAGTGTGTAACAACTCACCTGCCGAATCAGCTAGCCCCGAAAATGGATGGCGCTTAAGCGCGTGACCTACACCCGATTGTCGGGGAAAGCGCCAAGCCCCGATGAGTAGTAGGGCGCGGTGGTCGCTGCAAAACCTTAGGCGTGAGCCTGGGCAGAGCGGCCGTTGGTGCAGATCTATGTGGTAGTAGCAACTATTCAAATGTGAACTTTGAAGGCCGAATAGGGGAAAGGTTCCATGTGAACGGAACTTGCACATGGGTTAGTCGATCCGAAAGGTCGAGGGAACCCCGACAGATAGCGCGTTTCGCGTGTACTCTGAAAGGGAATCGGGTTAAAATTCATGAACTGGGACGTGGCGGTTGACGACAATGTTAGGAAGTCCAGAGACGTCAGTGGGAGCCTTGCGAAGAGTTATCTTTTCTGTTTAACAGCTTGCCCACCCTGGAATCGGCTCAGCCAGAGGTACGGTTCGATTCAGCCCTTTGTCGCTCCGATTCGTCCCCCCTCTCCCCCACCTTCCCCCTCCCCCAACCTCAAATCTAATCATTTCTGACTTTTCAAACAGGAGGTTTACGTATTGCTTGCATCCTTAGAAGGACAAAAAGCACTAAGTGTTGAAAAAAAAGTGCCGATAATAACTTTCTACGTGAAATTTCCTAGTTTGCCGCTAAGTGTTGAACTATATTGCCAATCAAAAAGTTGTTTAATAATGATAGCCCAATGTGAGGTTTTTCATGACGGTGAGTTCATTTCTCATGCCTAATGAAATGTTAAGGGCCCAATAACGATGTCGCTATAAGAGGTTTTTCAAGATGTCGGGTGCGATTCTAAAGCCAAGTAAGACGCCAAGGGGAATGTGGGTCTATGTAGGCAGCAGGGGCGTTCCACATCCGGGGCCAGGGAGTATCAGTCAAGTCCTGCACGCATCGAACGTGGCATGTGGGCATCGGGCAAACAACGTCGGCCAATGTCAGGCAGCATCAGCCAAGTCTTATATGCATTGGATGTGGCATGTGCGTATCGAGCAAGCGACATCGGCCAACGACGGGCAACATCAGCCAAGGGTTGCACGCACCGGATGTGGCCTACCCATATTGCCCTTGGCTTGCACATACTGGTCAGCCGACGTCGGGCATTTCCCGCATCACCCTTGGCTTGCACACAACGGTAAGCCGACGTCGGACGCGGTCTGCCCGCATCGGCCGGGTCATGTTCACATCGCTCAGTTAACGTCAGGCGTGGCCTGCCCGTATCGACCTTTGCCTGCACACAATGGTCAGTCAACGTCGGGCGTGACCTGCCCGCATCCCCTTTGATTGCACTCAACGGTTAGTTGACGTCGGGCGTGGCCTGCCCGCATCGCCCTTTGCTTGAACTCAACGGTTAGTTGACGTCGGGCGTGGCCTGCCCACATTGCCCTTGGCCTGTGCATATCGCTCAGCCGACGTCGGGAATGGCCTGGACGCATCGCCCTTGTCTTGATCATAACGGTCAGGCGACGTTGGACATGGCCTGGCCGCATTAACCGTGGCCTGTGCACATCGCTCAGCCGACGTTGGACGTTGTCTGGCTGCATCGCCCTTGGACTGCACACAACAGTCAGCCGACATCGGCCGTGGACTGCCTGTATCGACCGTGACTTGCATACAATGGTTAGGCGACATCGAAAGTGGCCTGCCTGCATCAGCCTTGGACTGCACACAACGGTAAGCCGACGTCTGACGTGGCCTAACCGCATCGCCCTTGGATTGCACACAACGGTCAGCTGACGTCGATCGTGGAGTGCTCGCATTCGCCGTGGTTTGTGCAACATTGGTCAAGGTCTAGTCGACAACATGCGGATGTCCATGCCTTTCAAAGATCAAAAGAGTGTGAAACACCCTTCATGCATAACAATATTTTCATCTATTTTCCATCATCTATTCTCAATGTTTCCGCCTCACGTGGTTCGTTTGTACCAATCTTCATTATTTTATGCGGTTTATTATTTTTTACGTCACATTTTAAAAATTAAAATTTACTAAATTTTAAGATCTAAGGTTACTATATTTATTTGTGAATTTTTGGTGTTAATTTTATATATTTTTGATATTTTTCCTATTTGTTATTAATTTTTTACTAATTTTTCATATATTTCCGAATAAAATAAAAATTTTAAAAAAATTGTTGAAAACTATTTTTTAATATATGTAAAAGTCATTTATGGAAGCTAATGTGTTTTTGTACCTTAGAACGTGCATATTTGGGTTGTACATATTTATTTTGATTATCTGGAAAAACCATGTCTACTCCTGTCACATGGGTTTTTCTTTTTGAAGCATATATAAGGGGGGTAGAGGTGTTGGAGGCAGACTAAGGCGATGGCAGGCGGATGTCATGGGCGTTTTGTGGGCATAGTGGGCGTTATGCGTGGGCGTTTGATGGTATGCATGGCTTGTCCGTGCTATGTAGTGGGGCGCCTATAAAAACATGCCGACGACCGCTCGTGGGGAGACCGTGTACCGGCGAGGGAATTTATCTTGACCGGTCTATACACATTTGGTGTGGAACGGCAGTGCTTGGTTTTGGGCGAGTGGCAAGTTTGACGGCATGGATGGCTTGTCCGTGCTACATCGTCGGAGGCGCTGCACGCACGGGGCATGTAAGGCCAAGTATGGCTAGACTCTATCGGTGGACCGGGCATGGGCGGTGTGCGTGCAGGAACTTTAGTCTGCCTCCAACACCTCTAAAGTGATTAAATTCTCAACCCCCTTGGGAGGCGCGCAATGGCAGGGATAGCATTGGCCTTGCAACAAAGGCATCGGCGTAGGCGTACGACATCTCATGTCGGGCGTCGAGGTGGGTGTTGGGCGTGCATCGACAAAGCTATTCACGTACGGTGCATGACTGGTATTCGGCATGTGTGGTTAGGTTGGATCCCTGCTTCGAGCAGCAATGTCCTAACCCGCATGACATCTCGGTCTCGGATCAAGCATAATCTAGGCTTGTCGAACATCGGTATCCTGTGCTGTATAACTAATAGCTAGGCATTACTCACGTGCAATCGCTCACCTTTCGCCCCTCGCATTCCATGTGCGAGGTGAACCCAAAAGCCGCTCTTGCGTCCCATTCCTTCCTCGTTTCGTCATGCAATGACGTGGTCCGTGAGCGGCGGCTTGAATTCTCAGATTCGGTAGAGACAATGGGCATGGGGCCTTCATCGGCTTCTATCTGCCCAAAATAAATGCTCCTTGCAAATGACGGTCGTGCTAACCTTGAACCCGTCCATTCCCGAACAGGTGTGTCGAGCTCATGCGGCGCGCGGGTCATTGAGGAATGCTACCTCGTTGATCCTGCCAGTACTCATATGTTTGTCTCAAAGATTAAGCCAAGCATGTGTAAGTATGAACAATTCAGACTGTGAAACTGCGAATCGCTCATTAAATCAGTTATTGTTTGTTTGATGGTATCTACTACTCGGATAACAGTAGTAATTCTAGAGCTAATACGTGCAAAAAACCCCGACTTCTGGAAGGGATGCATTTATTAGATAAAAGGTCGACATAGGCTCTGCCCATTGCTGCGATGATTCATGATAACTCGACGGATCGCACGACCATCGTGCCGGCGATGCATCATTCAAATTTCTTCCCTATCAACTTTTGATGGTAGGATAGTGGCCCACCATAGTGGTGACGGGTGACAGAGAATTAGGGTTCGCTTCCGGAGAGGGAGCCTGAGAAACGGCTACCACATCCAAGGAAGGCAGCAGGCGCGCAAATTACCCAATCCTGACACGGGGAGGTAGTGACAATAAATAACAATAATATGCTCTATGAGTCTGGTAATTGGAATGGGTTCAATCTAAATCCCTTAACGAGGATCCATTTGGAGGGCAAGTCTGGTGCCAGCAGTCGCAGTAATTCCAGCTCCAATAGCGTATATTTAAGTTGTTTCAGTTAAAAAACTCGTAGTTGGACTTTGGGATGGGCTAGCCAGTTCGCCCTAGGTGTGCACCGGTCATCTCGTCCCTTCTGTCGACGATGCATTCCTGGCCTTAATTGGTCGGGTCGTGCCTCTGGCGGGGACTAGGGCTCACCCTCTCGGGCTGGACCTCATGTCGACCTACTCCTTAGGCCATCAGTCTAGTGGTTTTGGTTTCACGACTTCCCTCTTGGCCAAGCCGAAAACACATGGATGACTTTGTATTTGCAACTACAAACCCTTTAGATTAAACCACAACCACTAGGTGAAATCACCATTAAAATACATCTAACCTATCAGCAAGGAAGACCCAACAAGAATATCAACCCATATTTGCTAAATCACACCCAAGAATGGGGGTTTTTAGCCACACATCAAGAAATAAGAAATTATACCTAACATGATAATGAAATCAACTGGGTATAAGAAATTAAACCTTGAATTAAACAAAGAAAGATGAATAGAGAAGACCCACTTCCAACTTAGGGAAGAAGAACTCCTTTCATCAAGACTCCACAAAACCCTCTCCAAACTTAAGAGAAAAACATCAGCTAAAGTATGTTCTAAAGTGAAAAGAGAAAAAAGACATAAAGACACAATCTAAGTTGTCCCATATTTGCATAAAGACACCTTAACTTTCAAAGTTTCCTATCACCCCATATAACTATTTAATATCTATGTAAATGGGCTATTTTGACCCATTCCCTCCTCTATGTAGTCGCGCGTGTTGCTCACTCCCTATGATAGAATTCAATCCAACCTGACCCTGTTCTTTGAAAAAAATTCAAAAGTGGTTGAATTAACCTAATAAAGGCATGGGGAGCTCATCCAGTAAAACTCCACCTCGCACAAATTCAAGAAGAGAAACAGAATGCAATGTGTTGTTTTTCAGATTCCATACCCCAACTACTAGTCGGTAGGGGAAACTGTACTAAATTGAAATCTCTTGTTTTATTGGGGTTTAGTGTTGTTGGAGTGAAGAAGATAACAGAGAAAGGCAAAGGCAGTTGCAAGGGAGAAGGGGGAGAGAGAGAGGTGTTTGAAATCAGTTGATCTTGCTATGGAAAAAACTATGAAATCGAAAAATTAGGGTTACCAATGGCTATTTTGGGTTTAAAATTGGGGAAGATGACATAAATTTATTAAATAATTAATAATAAAGAAAGAAAATGACACGTGGCACTTTTTAAACTGGTCCATGGCAGTGAAAACACTGAATGACGCACCTCATGTGCGTGGTAACAACCCAGACGAGGGAATGGGTCAAAATGGCCCATTTACAATGATATTAAATAGTTCTATGGGGGTGATAGGACAATTTGAAAGTTAAGGTGTCTTTATACAAATACGGGACAACTTTAATTGTGTCTTTATGTCTTTACTCAAAGTGAAAATAATAATAATAATTGTTCTACACTCCAATCTCCTTAAGACTACAATTCTAAATAGTATTTATAGTTTTCACAGATTGTGCTACGGAGGATTGTTTGGCGACATTAGTCGAGATCACCGATGAACTCGGCGATCCGCCCTTTGATCAGCTCATCGCCTTCAGTGTCTTGCCTTTAGCATCCTCGCATTCTGGATCATTGGGAGGTACAACATTACTTCGCGGAACTTATCGGCAACTCACCGACTGCTCCTTTCCTCGCCTTTTGATCCACTTTCTTCAAGGCTTCGCGTGTTGGAATGAAGGGCAGTTCATGTCGTTTCAGCGACTCGCCAAGTTAAACTCGGTGATCCGCATGATTCCATTTCTTGTTCTTTTCAGCCTTATTTTCTCCATTTGGTGCCTAAGTGTCCATGCTTTCACTAAAACTTCAAATACCTAAAACTTCAGCATTTTAATCAGGTATTGAGATAAAACAAGCATTCAAGGACACTATTTCCATTAAAATAAAGCCTTAAATGAGTCCAATTTGTGGACTCATCAATACCCCGAACTTAGACTTTTGCTTGTCCTCAAGTAAACTCAAGTTCAGCCATTCAAAAGGGTGCCTCAAACAGTGCTACACAAGGCTAAATCATGAATGCACACAACAAGACTCAATTTACTTATGCAAGGATCAAATGCATACTCAAAGATTCAAATTGTGACACACCATCAACAAAGATTCTCATGCTCGCAATACTTGCTACTTGTGCAAGTTCATGCTTAACAAAAGTATCTAAATGCCCTCACGTATAGAATGATTCCATATTCACACACAAATGTAGAGTCAATTTAAGATCAAGATTAGATACAATGCTCACACTACAAAAAGAGGAACACAATGCATGTTTTCATCCATAGGTTTGCCCTTATTTTCCAATTGACTTTCGATCCAACTTGCTCAAGATCAAAGAGGTCAATCTTTGAAAACACACAAGAGACATTCAATTCATCAAGCATATCATCTAACCTAGGAATAGGATGACGATACTTTATCATAATTTTGTTAATGGCTCGGCAGTCAACACACATGCACCATGTTCCATCTTTCTTTGGAACCAATAGAGCCGGCACGACACATGGACTCATGCTCTTCTTCACAAAACCTTTGTTGAGAAGTTCCTCAACTTTCCTTTGCAGCTACTTGGTGTCCTCCGGATTGCTTCTATATGCCGTATTCAATAGCCAATAGTCAACAAGTAGAGTAGTTACGAGTTAAAAATCATTTTAGGATTCTTGACAATGATCTAGAAACAAAAGAAAAGAAACTAGAATTAGGACCTGAGAAGAAAGGGTCATAACATGAGCTACCGATCGCCAAATGTACTATTTTCTTCATCTAACATGAAGTTTAGCTTGCCAACTTGAAGATTGACTCACCAAACTCTATAAATGGATAAGGAAACTCGGCGATCTAGGTGGAAGTTCAAAAATGCACTGAATGGCTTCGGTGACCAAGGCTGTGCTCGCGGAATTTTCCAGTAGCACCACCAAAATGAGGCCAACTCGGTGACCTAGCTGCCCAAAGGGTGAGGCACCGAGTGGACTAGGCGAGCTAATTCGGGGCTCATCTAATGTTCCGCGTCTGCAATTGTACAACTCCGAAATTGGACCTGTTGTAGTCCCCCCCCCCTTTCTTTGTCCTTTAGTTTTTACCCTTTTAGGTAAATTCCTTTTGTACAAACACCTTTATACCTTCTCTTTCTTCCTTTTTATAATCAAACTCTTTTTCTTTTGAAGATTCCTTCCTTGAAGATTTGAATGTTCTTCAAGAACTTCAAGAACAACAGTGAAGACCCAAAATAAAACCCTTTATATTTTTAGCTTGGAATTTCATGAAATTCGAGATACAAGCTCTCCTAGATATAGGGAACAAACCCCAATACTTTTTAGCATTTAATTCCTTGCCAAATATTCCAGATCTCAAAACCCACTTTATCTTCTTAAAAACTTCTTCAACCTACAATGGTGGATTCTTCAATAGTGATCCAAACCCTTTAAAATCTCAGACCTAGACTCAAATAAGGTTAGGGAACACTAATCCAACCTTGTAAACTTCAAATAAGACAAAAATCATCAAACCCATTTCAACAATTTTGACAAAAAACATTTTGAACGTTTTTTTTGTTTTCGTAACAAACCCAACACTAGAATCATAGGAACGAATATTATCTAAGCTCTGATACCAAATGATACGATTCTCACAAGAAGAATCACAAAAATAGTGGAAATAAAAAATACAAGAAATAAAGGATAAATAGATAGACACAAAAAGAGGAAACAAAAGGCAACCTAAGGGTATATTAAACCCAAATACCTCAATTCATTAATCCAACAAGAAGCACCTAACTCTTACGACGACCTCGAGGGAATCAATATCCCAAGCAACCGACGTTTCTAAGCAAGAATCAACAAAAGCTTATACCAAGCTTTCAAACACTCCCATCAGGAGTTCAGGTTTATAACCACAATATTCAAACAAGTCTCCCTAAAATGAAACTCTAAAGGCCTATTTATAGTTTTAGGTATTATTACATAGATGGCCCCAAAAGTGACCCAAAATGGTCAATAGGCGAGCTAAGTCGGGATCGCCCATCCCTCTTGGTGATCCGCCCAATGGGTTCGATGAGGGAGCTTATGTGTTTCCTCCTTCCAGCCTCTTCTAGAACTTTGGGCGGTCTGAGAGAGGCATTGGGTGATGCGCCAATGGGCCTCTAGTCCATTGGGTGATGCACCGATGGGCCTCCAGTCCATTTCGCGATGGATTCATATCTTGCCAACTCCCTGTAACTTTGGGCGGTCTGGGAGTCCTCGCCCAAGGCATTGGGCGATGCGCCAATGGGCCTCCTGCTCGCCCAAGTGCCAGTGTTGGCCATTCTCTTCCGTTCACTTACCCAAGCGATCTTCCACGCATGTGAACCTTTGTTTGCCACTATTACAAGCCCACAAACTCCCATTCTTGTGAACAACTCTTCAACACATTGGAATTCCCAAGCTTGGCAGTGAGTAAAAGTCCTTGAGGCAATCCATATTGCATCATATGGTTTACATTTTGGGGCTTAGGGTTTAGGGTTTGGTGTTTGGACTTGTAGTTAAGGGTAATGGGTTAAGGGTTTAGGGTTTAAAATTGAGTTTAGGGTTTAAGGTTTAGGGTTTAGGGTTTAGGGTCTAGGGTTTAAGGTTTAGGCTTTAAGGTATAGGGTTTAGTGTTTGGGGTATAGGGTTTAGGATTTGGGGTTTAGGTTTTAGGGTTTAGGAATTAGGGTTTAGGGTTTAGGGATTAGGGCTTAGGGTTAAGGGTTTTGGGTTTTTGCTTAAGTGTTTAGGGTTTAGGGCTTGGGGTTTGGGGCTTGGGGTTTGGGGCTTGGGTTTGGGGTATAAGGTTTTAGGCTTTAAGGTTTGTTGTTTAGGTTTAGGGTTTAGGGTTTAGGGTTTTAGGGCTTAGGGTTTAGGGTTTAGGGTTTGGGGTATGTGGTTTAGGGTTGAGGGTGTAGGGTTTAGGGTTTGGGGTTTGGGGTAAAAGGTTTAGGGTATAGAGTTTATGGTTTATGGTTTAGGGATTAATGTTTAGGGGGTAAATGGTTTAGGGTTTCAAATTTTGAGTTTAGGGTTTAGGATTTCAAGTTTTAAGTTTAGGGTTTAGAGTTTAGGGTTTAGGGTTTAGGATTTAGGGTTTAGGGTTTAGGATTTTAGGTTTTGGGTTTAGGGTGTAGGGTTTATGGTTTGCGGTTTAGGGTTTGGGTTTGGGGTTAAGGGTATTGGGTCAAGGGCTTAAGGTTTAGAGTTTAGAGTTTAGAGTTTAGGGTATAGGGTTTAGGGTTTGGGTTTGGTGTTTAGGGTTTAGGGTTTTGTATTTTGAATTTAGGGTTTAGGGTTTATGATGTAGGTTTATAGTTTAAGGTTTAGGGTTTAGGGTTTGGTGTTTGGGTTTAAGGTTAAGGGCTTAGTGTTTAGAGTTTTTGGTTTAGGGTTTAGGGTTTAAGGTTCAGGGTTTAGGATTTAGGGTTTAGGGTTTTGAATTTTTGCTTAAGGGTTTAGGCTTTAGGGTTTGGGGTTTAGGGTTTAGGGTTTAGGGTTTAGGGCTTTGGATTTAGTGTTAAGGGTTTTAGATTTTTTTCTTAAGGGTTTATAATTTAGGATTGGGGTTTATAGGGTTTAGGGTTTAGGGTTTAGGGTTTAGGGTTTTGGGTTTTGGGTTTAGGGTTTGGGGTATGTGATTTATGGTTTAGTGTATGGGATCAAGGGTTTGGGGTTTAGGGTTTAGAGGTTGGAGTTTTAGGTTTCGGGTTTGGTATTTAGGATTTAGGGTTTAAGGATTTGGGTATAGGGTTTATGGTTTTTTTGTTTAGGGTTTAGGGTTTTTGGTTAAGTGTTTAGGGTTTAATATTTAGAGTAAGGGTTTAGGGTTTTGAGTTTTGAGTTTAGGGTTTAGGGTTTTAGATTTAAGTTTTAGAGTTTAAGAGTTAAGGATTAGGGGTTAGGGTTTTGGGTTTTGAGTTTAGAGTTTGGGGTTTAGGGTTTAGGGTTAGGGTCTAGGGTTTAGTGTTTAGGGTTTATGATTAAGGGTTTAGGATTTGGGTTTTTTGGTTAAAGTTTAGGTTTTAGAGTTTAAGGTTTAGGGTTTAGGGTTTGGGGTATGGGATATAGGTTAAGGGTTTAGGGTTTGGGGTTTGTAGTTTAGTGTTTAGGATTTGGGGTTTAGTGTTAAGGATTTAGTGTTTAGTGTTTAGGGTTTAAGGTTTAGAGTTTAAGGTTTAGAGTTTAAGGTTTGGGGTTTAGGGTTTAGGGTTAAGAGTATCATGGTTAGGGTTTAGGGTTTAGGGGTTAGGATATAGGGTTTAGGATTTAGGGTTTAGAGTTTAGGGTTTAGTGTTTAGGGAATAGGGTATAGGATTTAGGGTAAGTGTTTAAGGTTTAGGGTTTGGGGCTAAGGGTATCAGGTTTAGGTTTTAGGGTTTAGGGGTTAGGGATTAGGGTTTAGGGTTTAGGTTGTAGGATTTAGGGATTAAAAAATCTTCTAAATGTCCATATTCAGTTCTTCTTCTTCTTCTTCTAAACTCATTTTTCGTCCATTCTTTTACTATTTTATAACTAATTAACATAATGAATTACTTGTTTACTAGTTTTAATAATCAAATTATCCAATCAAAGTCTTACAAGAGATGAACTTCTTTGTAGCTTAATTTTTTTGATGTGTTCAAATTCACTTCTTCTTCTTCCAAACTTATTTTTTTTATTCCTCAATTATTTAAATTTTAGTTAACATCTTTATTTAATTTTTAGCTAGTTTCTTATCTGCAAATCAGTTCGTTGATCCTTCAAATTAAGTAACATCATGTAATTCTTCTACTTTTGTTACTTAGTTTGTTTTGAGTCCTAATCTTTTAGTACTTGTCTCATCATAGTTTGTTGATAACCTTCTTGATTCATGTCCATTAGCTTTTTTTCAGGTCATCGTTCTTCAAGAGTCAAAAGAATCCACTCCATCACAAAGAATACGTTACCTTGAGTTGGTTGGCAAAGCTAGTTCACTGTCAATTTTTAGACGACGCCATAGAAGAGTGATGTGAATAATTTTTCTACTGACTTGTTTGTTTAGATTTATAGGTCCGAGGGAGGGATCATTTTCACTTTTCTATCTAGATTGATGTTCTATGAGCACACATGAGTTGTTTGATTCAATACAAGGAAATATTGTAAAGGTTATTCAATTAGTCACTTAGATGACACCCGATGAATTAGAAAGACTATTGAAGAGCACTACTTGTCGTGATGAAGAACTTAAGGAGTTGGACAACTAAGGTGAAGAAACTTCATGTTTTGAGCTACAAGGTAACAATTCTTATTCTTGCACTTCCTTAAGCTTGGAAATTCATTGTGTGGCTAGTAGCCAATTGAGTATAAGTGATAGCTTGGTTTCATGTGAGCTTAACGATTCTCTGCCACATAGTGATAATGTATTTGTTGAGAGTGTTTAGAGTTTAGGTATTAAAGTTTTTTCCAAGTGTCCAAATTCATTTCTTCTTCTGAACTCTTTTATTTCAGCCTCAAAATTTGGCTAAGTATGGGAATGTTTTGGGTTTAAAAATTTTTCTCTATGTCCAAATTCAATTCATCTTCTTCAAAACTCAATGTTCGTCCATTCCTTAACTATTTTATAACTAATTAACATCATTAATTACTTGTTAACTAATTTTAATCATCAAATTATCTAATCAAAGTCTTACAAGAAATGAACTTCTTTGAGGCTTAAATTTTTTGTAAGTGTCCAAATTCACTTCTTCTTATTCCACTCTTATTTTTCTTTATTCCTCAACAATTTAACTTTTAATTAACATCTTTAATTACTTTTTAAGTAGTTTCTAATCATCAAATTAGTTCGTTTATCCTTCAAATTAAGTAACAACACGTAATTCCTCTACTTTTGTTACTTAGTTTTATTTTAGTCCGAATCTTTTTGTACTTCTCTCATCTTAGTTTGTTGATAACCTTCTTGATTCAAGTCCATTAGCTTTTTTTCGGGTAATCCTTCTTCAAGAGTCAAAAGAATCCGCTCCATCACAAAGAATAGGTGACCTTGAGTTGGTTGGCAAAGCTAGTTCAATATCAATTTTGTGGCTAGCAGCCAATTGAGTATACGTGATAGCTTGGTTTCATGTGAGCTTAACGATTCTCTGCCAGATAGTGGTAATGTATTTGGTGAGAGTGTCCATTCACTAGTTTATCCTATTGATGACCGAGTAGATTCTTCTTGTATAATTAATTTGTGTCCACCTAGTGTTGAATCTTGTAGCTTGAGTTACATTAAATTGTCATGTAGTTATTTTCCATGTTTTTATAATGTACATATTGAGAATGTGGATACAATAGTTGAGGGTTGAGGGTTTAGGGTTTATGGTTAGGGTTCCATGTTTAGGGTTTAGGGTTTATAGTTTAAGATTTAGAGTTTAGGGTTTAGGGTTTAGAGTTTAGGGTGTAGGGTTTAGGGTTTAGGAGTTAACATTTAGGGCTTAACATTTAGGGTTTAGGGTTTAGAGTTTAGGGTTTAGGGTTTAGGGTTTAGAGTTTAGGATTTAGGGTCTAGGGATTAGGGTTTAGGGTTTATGGTTTAGGGTTTATGGTTTATGTTTTAGGTTTTATGGTTTAGAGTTTTGGGCTTAGGGTATAGGGTTTATGGTTTATGGTTTAGGGTTTAGGGTTTCGTCTTTAGGGGTTAGGGTTTTGGGTTTCAAATTTTGAGTTTAGGGTTTAGGGTTTCAGATTTAGTGTAACAGCCCGTATTATGCGTATGCTTGTTCTATTGTTGTGATACTTGACATAGCCTTATAGTATAGGTGAGGGACCATGTTTCTTATATGATTAGCGTTGGTTTAAACTAGCTCGGAAGGTGAGGTGATGCCTTGCGGTGCATCACCTACTTTGACTTATTGACCAGTCCAAAGAACCAAGTAGGTGCATCACTTACTTGAGCTATATGCATCAAGTTAATAGGGCCAAGGTTTATGGATCAGAATAGGGCCTATACTAATGGACTCACTTGAGGCCTAAATTAAGTGAAATAAAAGGAAAATGAAATTAAAGCCCAGCAACCAAATCTGCCAAGGCCCAATATATTTAAGCCCAAGTGAAAGCAAGTAGGTGTATCACCTAGTTTGACCTTTTGAGCTGCTTGAACTACATAAGCAGGTGCATCACTTACTTGACCAATTAGTGGCTGAAAATGGACCAAAAAAGGGAGGTTCTAGAGGATTATTTTAATGGTCAAGAAGGCTCGATATAAACCCAATATGAGCTGATCTTTTCACTCATTTTAACACACAAAATTCACAATTTACTTTAGCTATATCTCTCTTTTCTCTCAAGAGCAGCCAAAAATTCCTTCTGGGGTTCTTGAAGAAATCCTTATATCTGCAAACCAAGGTAAGAGAAACACTTATGGATTTCGCTTAATTTTCCCATGAAAGACTAGAAAACATGTTATTCATGCTTAATTACAAGTACAAGGAAGAAGTTCCCACAAGCTACTACTAACTTTCCTTAATTATTAAGATATTTTTGTCTTCTTCTTTGGTTTAAGTGTGTAGGGAAGTTGTAGTTGTAGAGGAATTCAAGTTATAAGGAGAAGTTGTAGAAATTGAGGTAAGGTGACTGTTCCATTTTCTTCCTCCTTATCTATGAGTTTGAGTCAGGAATTATGGGTGTGCTGTCATAATGAACTCAAGGGGCTGGTGAGTTCAATTAGTGGTTGTATGATAAAGAATATGTAAGGCTCTTTTATGTGTATTGTTGTTGGTGCAGTTTGGGTAATCTTGGAAAAGGATATATAATGAATGTATTGGGAAGAGAAGGAGGGTGTGGTGATACACATTGTTTTAAGGGTTGTATGGGCTCATTATCCGTCAAGTTAGCTACTGTTTTACGAGGCTCATGGTGTGATAGCTACTACTTTAAGTTTATCATGACTTATTTTGTAGATTAAAACCTAAAAGGGGAGGCTGAATCGTGATAGTTTTATTGGTCAGAGGATAAGGTACAAGGCTATTCGATTCAAAATTCATCGGCTTGAAATTTGATACTTGCAATTAATATCAATAAGTGAATTTCCTATGTTCTATTCCTAGTAAAGGAAACATAGTGGCAACGTACGATCTCCAAATAGGTAACAATATTTCCCCCTCTCCTTACAGTATAAAATTACTTCATTATATGTTCACTACTCTATACTTGTGTAATTATCCTCATATGTGCTGGTATAGAAATGGTATTTGCAAACGCAAATTTGGTGAATCCTCCTCTTAGTCAGTTGAAGTCAATTGTGTCATTTAACTCACAAGTAATGCATTGATGTTACATAGCTCCTTATGTCATTGTTACTGCCTTGAGAATGATACATATGTCATCTAGTGAGAATGAAAAATATAGATGCGGAGCCACCAACTCTTCAATCCATTTTGGTAGTGAATAAGTTTCCTGATGTATTTCCTGAAGATCTTCCAGGTTTGCCTCCAGAACGAGAAATTGAGTTTGGTATTGATGTGATTCCAGATACTCAACCTATCTCCATTACTCCGTATAGAATCACCCTGGCAGAATTACGGGAGTTGAAGAGCAATTAAAAGACTTATTACAAAAAGGATTCATAAGGCCTAGTATGTCCCCGTGGGGAGCACTAGTTTTATTTGTAAGCAAGAAAGATGGCTCATTAAGAATGTGTATCAATTACCAAAAGTTCAATAAAGTAATGATTAAGAACAAATAACCCCTCCCTAGAATTGATGATTTGTTTGATCAGTTACAAGGTGCTAGGTGTTTTTCAAAGATTGACCCGAGGTCGGGTTATCACCAAGTGAGGGTCAATGACAAAGGTATACCCAAGACAGCTTTTCGAACACGGTATGGTCATTTTGAGTTTTTAGTCATGCATTCGGGCTAAAAAATGCACCAGCAACTTTTATGGATTTGATTAATAGGGTGCTTAAACCATTTTTAGATATGTTCGTGATAGTATTCATATATGACATTTTGGTGTATTCAAGATCAGAAGAGGACCATACAAATCACTTGCGACAGGTTTTACAAATTCTTTGTGATCATAAGATGTATGCAAAGTTCTCTAAATGTGAGTTTTGGTTAAAATTTGTGGCATTCTTAGTTCATATTGTATCCGATAAAGAAATAAGGGTTGATAACCAGAGGATAGAAGCCGTGAAAAATTGGCCAAGACCTACAACGCCTACGGAGATCCGTAGTTTTCTTGGATTTGCAGGTTATTCTAGAAGATTCGTTGAAGGATTCTCTTCCATTGCTGCAGCCTTAACAAAACTAACACACAAAGAAACCAGGTTTCAGTGGAGTGATGAATGTGAAAAAAGCTTCCAAGAGCTGAAGAATAAATTAACTTCTACACCAGTATTGGTACTTCCAGAAGGCAATGAAGGCTATGAAGTGTATTGTGATGCTTTGGGAGTGGGCTTAGGTTGTGTATTAATGCAGCATGGTAAAGTAATAGCTTATGGCTCAAGGCAGCTGCAGCCACATGAGAAAAATTATCCAACCCATGATCTAGAGCTAGCAGCAGTTGTGTTTGCTTAGAAGATATGGTGCCACTACTTGTATGGAGTTCATGTTGACATATACACTGATCACAAGAGTTTGCAATATACCTTTAATAAAAAGGACCTAAATCTGAGGCAGCGAAGATGACTGGAGCTATTAAAAGATTATGACATTGATATCTTGTATCATCCCGATAAAGCCAATATAGTAGTTGATGCTTTAAGCCGTAAAGTAATGGCAAGCACTTATGGGCAGTCTATGGAAAGACAAGGAATAACTAAGGATCTATGCCAACTAGCTAGCTTGGGAGTTCACCTTCTTGAATCTCCGGACGAAGGGGTTGTTGTGCAAAATGCAGCAGAATCCTCATTAGTAGTGGAAGTGAAAGAGAAGCAGTACATTGATCTTATTCTCTTACAGGTTAAGGAGAATGTACAACAGCCTATGGCAAAGGCATTTGAGCTTATGCAAGAGGGAATACTTCGGTGTCAAAACAAATTGTGTGTACCTAACGTAGATGAATTAAGAAAGAGGATTATGATGCAAGCACATCATTTGAGATATTCTATCCATCCGGGGTCAACAAAAATGTATCATGACTTGAAAGAAATGTATTGGTGGGGGACATGAAGAAGAACATTGCGGAATTCGTGGCTCAATGTCCAAATTGTTAACAAGTAAAAGTAGAGCACCAAAAGCCCAGAGGTTATATGCAGTGTATAGAACTTCCAATTTGGAAGTGGGATATGATCAACATGGATTTTGTCACTGGTTTGCCTCGCTCATTTCGGAAGTTTGACTCCATATGGGTAATAGTTGACAGACTCACCAAAGCATTGCACTTCTTGCCGGTAAAGACTACTTATACGACTGAAAAGTATGCAAGGTTGTATATTAAAGAGATAGTTCGACTACATGGAGTGCCAATCTCTATAATATCTGATAGAGGAGCTCAATTCACTGCAAATTTTTGGAAGTCGTTCCAAAAGAGTTTGGGAACACAACTGAATTTAAGTACAACCTTTCACCCCCAAACAGACGGTCAGGCAGAGCGTACAATTCAAACAATTGAGGATATGCTGCGAGCTTCTGTATTAGATTTTAAGGGTAGCTGGGATGATCATTTACCACTTATTGAATTCGCTTATAACAATAGCTACCGTTCAAGTATTAAAATGGTACCTTATGAAGCTTTGTATGGTAGAAAATGTAGATCCCCGATTGGCTGGTTCGAAACAGGGGAAACTGCCATATTTGGGCCAAACCTTGTTCATCAAGCTACGGAAAAAGTCAAAGTGATACAGTAGCGGCTAGAAACAGCTCAAAGTCGACATAAATCATATGCGGATGTTAGAAGTAGAGGACTAGAATTTTCTATAAGGGATTGGGTGTTCTTGAGGGTGTCACCAATGAATGGGGTAATCAGGTTTGGTAAAAAGGAAAAGTTGAATTCACGCTATATAGGGCCATATAATATTATCCAAAGAATTGGCCAAGTTGCGTATGAGTTAGAGCTACCTCAAGAGCTTTCAATCGTTCATCCGGTGTTTCATGTCTCAATGCTTCGAAAATGTGTAGGTGACCCATCTCGTATTACTCCTACTAAAGATGTACAAGTTACGAGAGATCTCACTTATGAAGAAGTACCCATTGCTATTCTGGATCGACAAGTTAGGAAGTTAAGAAATAAAGAAGTAGCTTCTGTAAAAGCATTATGGAGGAACCAACAAGTAGAAGAAGTTACACGGGAAGCCGAATAAGCAATGAAACTGAAGCATTCTCATCTCTTCCAGACCGATGAAAAAGATGAAAATGTTGAGTTGAGGCATTAAAATGTAAGTATACTATATGTTCAATGTGATTCATAGTAGTACTAACTTAGGCTTGAACTTATTTGGGCTGGATAAACAAGCTAACATTCGAGGACGAATATTTTAAGGGGGGAAGGATGTAACAGCTCGTATTATGCATATGCTTGTTCTATTCTTGTGATACTTGACATAGCCTTATAGTATAGGTGAGGGACCATGTTATTTATATGATTAGCGTTGGTTTAAACTAGCTCGGAAGGTGATGTGATGCCTTGCACGTTTCAACATATGTACTGCAAGTTAACTCCAACGGGAGTATTTAAACTCGAGATAGTAAGGTGATAATTAAGGTTAAAGTTGAAAGTTAAGTGCTAACTTAAAGCAAATAGGATTAATATTTAAAAAATGGAATAAAATAGGTGAGCTGCTTGCTCGACTTAACTAAGCTAGTAGATGACAAGTAGGTGCATCACCTACTTTGACTTATCGACCAGTCCAAAGGACCAAGTAGGTGCATCACCTACTTGAGTTATATGTATCTAGTTAAAAGGGCCAAGGTTTATGGATCAGAATTGGGTCTATGCTAATGGACTCGCTTGAGGCCCAAACTAAGTTAAACAAAAGGGAGGTTCTAGAGGATTATTTTTATGGTCAAGAAGGCTCCATATAAACCCAATATGAGCTGATATTTTCACTCATTTTAACAGACAAAATTCATAATTTACTTCAGCTATATCTCTCTTATATCTCAAGAGCAGCCAAAAATTCCTTCTAGGGTTCTTGAAGAAACCCTCATATCTGCAAAACAAGGTAAGAGAAACACTTATGGATTTAGCTTAATTCTCCCATGAAAGACTAGAAAACATGTTATTCATGCTTAATTACAAGTACAAGGCAGAAGTTCCCACAAGCTACTACTCACTTTCCTTAATTACTAAGATACTTTTCTCTTCTTTTTTGGTTTAAATGTGAAGGGAAGTTTAAGTTCTAGAGGAATTCAACTTATAAGGAAAAGTTGCAAAAATTGAGGTAAGGTGACTGCTCCATTTTCTTTCTCCTTATGTATGAGTTTGAGTGAGGAATTATGGATGTTCTATCAGAAAGAACTCAAGGGTTTGGTGAGTTCAATAAGTGGTTGTATGATAAAGAACATGTGAGGTTGTTTTATGTGTATTGTTGTTCGTGCAATTTGGGTAATCTTGGAAAAGGATATATAATGTATGTATTGGGAAGAGAAGGAGGAGTTGTGATACACATTGTTTTAAGGGCTGTATGGGCTCATTATCCATCAAGTTAGCTACTATTTTACGAGACGCACCGTGTGATAGCTGCTAATTTAAGTTTATCATGACTTATATTGTAGATTAAAACCTGAAAGGGGAGGCTAAATCGTGATAGTTGTATTGGTCAGAGGATAAGGTATGTAAGGCTATTCGATTCAATATTCTTCGGCATATAATCTGATACTTGCAATTACTATCAATAAGTGAATTTCCTAAGTTCTATTCCTAGTAAAGGAAATATAGTGGCAGCGTACGATCTCTAAATAGCTAACAATATTTCCCCCTCTCCTTAGTGTATATAATTACTTCATTATATGTTCACTACTCTATACTTGTGTAATTATCCTCCTATGTGCTGGTATGTAAATGGTATTTGCAAAAACCAAGTTTGGTGAAACCTTTTCTTAGTCAGTTGAAGTCAATTGTATCATTTAAGATCACACGTAATACATTGATGTTACATAGCTCCTTATGTCATTATTACTACCTTGAAGTGTTATTTTCACGTCTTCTATTACTGGCCCGTAGTTCCAAATATTGAAAATGATTATGACCACCAAAACAACAATCTCAAAGATTAAAGAATCTAAGTAAAGAAATTTGTATAATTAAGGGTGGCAGCTCAGGGGCGAAAACCTAGCATGGGCCGATCCCAATTGGTATAGAAGGGTGGCAGTTCAGGGGCGAAAGCCTAGCATGGACCGATCCCAATTTGTGTAATTATGAGGACCGCATCCAAGAGGTTAAAATGCCTAACATGGGTCATTCTCTTCTACCACTGATCAGCTGGCCATTTGTATCACATGCCTTATAAAGAGCATAACACACAGAAAGGTAAAGACAAAAATGTAACATACATGATCCCACAAAATTTAACAAAGGTAGTCTTCTGTTCTGATTTATGCACACATATATTGATGCTTGGTTTCATTTGAACTCTTATTTTATATATGGTATTTCCTTACACAGTACACCATTTTAGGCCTACAGCCACCCCAGTAAAGTGTAGCCTAAACTAGCAAAAAGTGTGTTCTTTGATAAAAGGCTATACTTTTGGACTTTAAGCAACGGTTTGTGGCCAAAAGAAGCGTAACATTTGACATTAGGCAACACTTTTTAAATATCACCATTACAGCTACACTTATAAAGCGTAGCCAAAGAGGTATAAGGGCATGCTTTGTAGTGATGCATTAGAGACACCTTTTTTTTATTATACTACACTTAAAAGCATTGCCTTTGCTTTGTTATTGGTCACACTTAAAAAGTGTTGCCTTTTATATCTCATCTAAAGCAACACTTATAAAGTGTATCTTTTCTTATGTAGAAGATAACATTAGACGTCCTACAACAACCCTTTTGAAGTTTGGCAATGTTGTGTAGAATTTTGTAGGCACATTTTTTATTTTTAAGAATAATAATTTTTATTTGCATATATTCAATAATCACATAATTAAATATACAAGTGACCTAAAGCACAAAATTAGCTGATAATTAAATGGACCAAAAAAAGGGAGGTTTTAGAGGATTATTTTTATTGGCCATCATTTGATCTCGTTCTCTTCTTTCCAAACACATTTTCAAAATCATGTAACCTATTAAGCATATCAGTTCCATTTAAGAAAGGTGGAGGAGGCCTGAATTCAGTTTTTCCATTGAAAGATCTTTTGTTAGATCTCCATGGATGATCCATTGGTAGAAAGACACGATGATCCATATAACACATTTTCCGACTATGTTTAAGATAGCGAGAATTAGTGCCATAATTACAAAAAGATCAAGCAAACTTTCCTTTTGTACTCCAACTAGATAACATAGCATATGCAGGAAAGTCATTGATTGTCCACATAAGAGCTGCTCGCATTTGAAAATTTGATTTCTTGAAGCATCATATGTTTCAACTCCAGAATCTCACAATAATTTTAACTCATCTATCAATGGTTGTAAGTAAATATCAATATCATTTCCAGGTGATTGCGGCCGAAGTATAAGTAAAGGAAGTATAGAATATTCAAATTTCGTGCACATCCAAGGCGGCAGATTATACACCATCAACATAACTGGCCATGTGCTATGTGATATACTCATGGTTCGAAATGGATTGAATCCATCACTTGACAAGCCAAGTCTCACATTACGACAATCTAGTGAGAAATCTGGATGCAACCTACCAAAATCTTTCCATGCTAGACCATCAGCGGGATGCCTTAACTTTCCATCTTTAGAACGCTCCTCATCATGCCACCTCAAAGAATCTGTCGTCTTTGAGAACTTAAATTGCCTTTTGAGTCTAGGAATTAATGGAAAGTGTCTAAAAGTCTTTGCTGAAACTTGATGTTGTTTTTTGAAGGCTCAAGCTCACTATCAACTTCAAGAGATTTAATATATCATGAAGCTCCATAAGTATGACAAAATTCATCATCCTTATAATCATTCCTGAACAACATGCAATCATTGGGACATTCATCAATTTTCTCATAATCAAGATCAAGATTCTTAACCATAGACTTGGTTTTATTGTATGAAGGAGGAATGTTCAACTCGGGAATCGACTCTTTTAATAACTCTAAAAGAGAAGTGAATGATTCATTGCTCCATCCATGTATACACTTTAACAAATATAAACGAAATGTGAATGATAATTTAGAGAATCCTGTACAACCAGGATATAATTCTTCGCTTGCCTCTTCAACTAAGTTATAGAATTTCTTGGCATTTTCATTTGGACCATCATAAACTCCTTCAGCCTTTGCAACATCTCTAAATTGATCATTCAACAACCCATCAATATCATCATGCGAGTAATCCATATCATTGTGAACATTCAACTTGATATCCCATTCCCCGTGATTGATCCATCTAGTATAGGCTTTAACAAATCGATAGCATATTAGATGATCATACACTACATTTCTTCGAGTCCAATGAATATTACAACATTTTACACATGGACACTGAATTTCCTCTCCTTGAGGATCTCCATAAGAGTAAGAAAAAATTAGTAATGATTAAGCACCATCAATATACTCTTTGCTATACCTAAATTCATCCAATCCTTGGATGGGATATTCGAATTCCTAGAAGAAGGTATCAATATTTAATCTTTCAGTAACAATCATTAAATACTTCACAAATAACTTTTAAAAGTCACGAGTAAGTTATCACAATCATGTGTTTTGAGATGATAAAAGTCTCTTACCTAGTCATGACACTTGTGCTATGCCGAGTCAAACCTTGAATCCTCAACAACTGTTTTTAAATGATGATGATACTACCAAGGAAAAATAAGTAAAACTAATAGGATAGACACAATTAAGAAAGAAAGTAAATAAATAGAATTCAAATGATTAAAAGTTAAAGTTTTGTGAGTGAATTTAGAGCTTTTAGAGTTTTTTAAAACTAAGTCCAAAATTTTAAAATCTCATTACTGTGCACACCCATTAAGAGAAGTATCAAACATCTAATACCATGTTTAAACATTGAAGCAAACATCCCTATGATCCTATAATAGATAGTCGATCAACAACTTATGAAAGTCGCTTTGTAATAGTAATACAATAATTTTTGAAATTTGTTGTCTTAGTAATACAACAGTTACCAAATTTCACAATGTATTAGTGACAAAACGGTTTTTTAAATTTTCTCTATATCATTGATACAACAACAGAGACAAAGCAAATTGTTGTGTAACACCCCTCAAAATGAAATAGGATAATTAGAGCTTCGCATGTGTGTTATTAGTTGATAAACTTGTATAAATTTTTGAAAATTAGTTTATAAGTCGGTTTAGTTGAGTTTGAAGTCAAACGTCAAAGAGATGTTCAAGACGTTCGAAAACTAGTCGTTTGCGTGCTAGTGTGTTCTAGTGTGTCTTGCATGTTTTTATGTGTCGTATGAAGTCAAATATCAGTGGTGATGACCCTACTATCTTACTAGACATGTTTAGGGTCCCAAAATCTGGGTACGACTCCCCAAGGACCACCTTAAGGGTCCTTGGAGAGGACCCAAATATTGGCATAAAAGGCTGCCTAGGCAGTGTGTTTGGCAGTCTTGTTTGAAGCCCCATCAAAAGGGGGCGTAGCTCCACACTTGGTTGTGGGAGCTTAGACCCCAAATGTTAAGCCTCTGTCCCAAACAACGACCTACCAGGACAGTCCGTCAAAGGTGGCCGTCGTTTGGTTCCATGTTTTATTGCCAAGTTTCGACCAAGTGAGGGGTGAATTGGTAAATTCACCCCACTTTCTAATTAGACCCTAGACGACTATTTTACCTATTCTTGGGTATTTTAAGTTAGTTAAAACTCTTTAACCTAGAATTCGACCTCATTATTCCAATTGAACGTTCCCTCTAAAATAAATTCTCTATCTAGAACTCCATGGAAGACATTGATAAAGCGTCAAGATAGGGGATGGGTTCCTACTGATTTCTCGTTCAAATTCCTAAGGAAATTAATCACAAATGTCAGATTTTATCTTTGATTCTCCTTTCAGTCAAAGAGTCAAATCAAAGTGATTTCAATGTTTTTCATAAACACTGAAAACCCCAATTTCAATTCTAAACTTGGGTTCTTGCATGAATGTATTTCAAAAGATGATTTAGGTTAATATTGTTGGTTTTAATATCAAAAACTCCATGAACCCTTGCATATCTTGAAATCCTAATATTTGGGTCTAAAGTGGGTCTATTAAATATGAGCTAATAATGCGATATTAATGTGCAGATTGTTATGGGCTATTGATTTATGTATTGTTCTATATTGAATTATGAGGAATTGATGGTCAATTATGTTATATTGGATGTTGGCCTTGAATGGGCAATTATGACCTAAGGTATATATATATGTTGTACATGTTTGAATTCTGAGGTTTGATCCCTTTGAAAGTGGGGGGGTGTTTACTTTATAAGCATGTTGAGATCATGGCCTTGTAGGCAAAGTTGGAGGATTGTTGTTTTGAGAAATGTTGATTATATGAAGGTAATGTGATATGATGTGAATTTGTGTATGGTCTAAGAGTATGAAAGGTGACCTTGTGTAGAGACTTTATGTGTTATGCTTGGTTGTTGTCTTCTTTAAATGACTTATAATGAAGGTGAGGTTAGGATAGACTATGTTTACCTACTCTCACACCTAGTTAAGAATGGGTGAAAGAATGTGAGAATGAATGAAAAGAATAAGAGTTAATGCTAATGAATGAAAGTTGGGTCTATTGTAAGGATAGTCTCATAAAGTAGTCCTTTAAATGAATGGGATTCCTAGATGAAATGTTTTCTCATCTTTGAATCCAAGAGCTTCCTAAATGAATGAATTTTAGGTTAGGATTAGTATTCCTTCGTGAGTTGAGATGAGAGTACTTAGTAGCAATCCTTATCCCTAAATGAATGAATGTTGGGCGAGGATGGGTACTCATTCGTGAGTTGAGATGAGAATACTTAGTAGCAATCCTTATCCCTAAATGAATGAATGAAATGACTGTCCAACTCCGTGAGGGAGTAATGTCTAGAATCGAGAGGATATGAAGATGGGTGGATACTCCTTCGTTAGTTGAGATGTGAGTATTTAATAGCAGCCCTTAAGATGGGTGCTTCTTCGTAAGTTGAGATGGGAGTACTTAGAAGCAATCCTTCTATCCCTTAACTATGTGCCCACATAGGACTAGCTAGTGATCTCTACAATGTATAGGACAAAAGAATGACCTTACCTTAGGCAAGTGGGGATCCCTCATCCGGTAAGGGTTACTACCGGGATTCCATGTCAAGCTCCATGGTCTATGTCGGTTAAAGCTCTTCCCCCACAATAATGAATGAATCAACTAGGGTGTCTTAAGGGTGTACTACTTTGGATAGGTGGTGGAATTGGATATCATCTACACATTGCATAAGTAGACATTTAAGGGAGATCTTGGTGTGTATTAGTAATGATAATGAATGAATGAGTCTTATTGGGCTAATCAACGAAATTGTTGCTGTTTGAGTATGCTAATATGAAAGTGAGTCATAATGAATTGAATGTAAGTGCAAATGAATGTATGTTACTATCTTATGTCATTAATGAATGAAGTTGTCTAAATGCATTAAGTTGAACGAACGATTTATCTTGAGATGTGAATGGAGCTTGTCTTGTGTAGCCTAAAGGATCACTTGGGTGCGGTATGGAGAGGTAGTATGGGCTGCCTCACCATGTCATCCTTAGGTGAGTCTCTGGATGACATTTGATGAGTGTTCTAGTTTTATGAAGTTACTTGTTGGCTTATGTGCTTATATGTCTTATGTGATTAATTGGTGAAGGTTGAGGTATACATGGTAAGTGCACTTTGGGTGACCTTAAGGTGGTGCCTTAGTGTGGGTGGTGGTATGGGACGTTGCCCATACATTGAACAAAGGTATATCTTCAGGGTTACTTAAGGTGGAGGTCCAAGGCAAGATGGCAAAGGTAAATGGGTTATGTATGTTTATGATGTATTGTGAAGCATATGACTTTGTATTGTTGGCAGTGACATGTAAGGTGCCTATTAAGTTGATGTTCATTAGATTTTATCAAAATGGCATGAAAGCATAACTTCCAAACAAATGTCCTTTTTAGCATGTTTTGCATATCCTCATACTTAGTACGTGTGTTGTACTAACCCCTTTCTTCTATTTTACTACAAGTGTAGATTGTGGTAAATAGGAGGAGATTGTGCTTTGGAGTTGCTTGGATTGCTTCACTTTTCCAAATCTTTGGTGTGTCCTCAAGATTCGAGGACTATGTTTAGAAGTTTCTTAGTCATTTTGATAGACACTTAAGTTTCATTTCATTTGTAAAGGGCCGTGTCCCTTAGTACGTCTTAAGTTCTTGTCTAAGATTGGCTAAAAAGACTTTGTAGTTCCACTTGCGTATTGATGTTTTCAAATGTTGAGGACTCTTGAAGTCTTATGGTTTTATTGAATAAAAACTTATAAATTCTTAGTGATTTTTTATGATCTATGCGATGAATGAATGCTAAGGCTTGTATAAGACCTCCGAGAGGTCGAATACGCATGTAACGGCTAGGGGGTGCTCTCAGGTCGTTACAAACTTGGTATCAGAGCATAAGGTTTTAAAGATTACTTTTAGGTTCGAAGTCTCGAAAACCACGTCTAGTAGAGAGAGTTCATCGGTGTGAGTCGCGACACATCTATGAGTGAGAGGCTATAAGACGATAGAAGTTTCACTTTCTTTAATTATTCTTGATGTCGTGCCGTAGAGTTTGTTCTGTAAATGTCCTTTCCCTAATCCCTCTGTTGTGTTTATAGGATATGAATACGAGGGCTAATCGGAGGAGAGCGGAAAGAAGATAGATGATGGGAGAGTTCCTCCCCAAGGAGTGCAAGCTGACCAAACTCATTTAGGTGGGCAAGAGAATGTGGTTCTGGTGCTTCCCCCAGATATGACTAATGGGGAGATTAGAGAGGCTTTTCTCTCCCTGGCCCATGCCATGACTACTCAAGCAAATAGAGATGTGAGGCATAGGGTGAATGCTATTGAGAGTACCGTAGCCTCAAGATTAAGGGATTTCACAAGGATGAACCCTCATACCTTCTTTGGTTCTAAAGTAGATGAGGACCCACAAAATTTTATAGATGAGGTTTTATGATTGTGGATGCAATGGGAGTGACTCCTAAGGAGAAGGCGGAGTTGGCTTCCAACCAATTCAAGGATGTAGCTCAAGTGTGGTTTGAGCAATGGATGGATGAGTGACCCATAGGGGCTGACCCAATAGATTGGGGAGTGTTTAAGGCGGCCTTTCTTGATAGGTTTTTCCCCTAAGAGTCGAGGGATCAAAAGTTGGTTGAGTTCATGAACCAACATCAAGGGAATATGAGTGTGAAGGAATACTCTCTCAATTTTACCTAACTCTCTAAGTATGTTCCTACCTTGGTAGCAAATTCTAGGGCTAGAATGAATAAGTTTGTGATGGGGATTTCTGATTTGGTTGAACAAGAGTGTCGTATGAACATGCTCCATCATGATATGGATATCTCTAGGCTTATGGTTTATGCTCAACAACTTGAGGAGACAAAGCTTATAAGGATGAATAGATATATGAAGAGGGCTAGGCCGGATGAACAAAACAAATCTAGGTCTAAGAAGAGGTTCTATAACCAAGATTCTTCAATGGTCAACAATGATAGGGTGTCTAACCCTAAACATCAAAGAGGGAATGGAGGTGGTTCTAATTTTGAGAGGCCTAGGTGTGCTACTTGTGGAAAGCAATATTTGGGCAAGTGTCTTGCCGGTACGGATGGGTGCTTCAGATGTGGGAGTAAGGGTCATAAGATGAGAGATTGCCCTACACTTAAGGCAAAAGGGAAAGAGACCAATCAAGTTGCTCATGATGGCCTGGATCCAAATGCTACTAAGAGGAGCTGTTTCAATATGCTTCAAGCTAACAAGGACAAGGGAACAAATTAAGGTAAGTAAATTTCTTTGTTGTTTGATGATAACCTTAGATGGATTTACCCCAATTAGGGGATGATGAGTTAAGGAGTAAGATTGTTGATATCCTTATCTTTTCCTTCTATTCTAATTCAAGCTTGAAAATAAAAAGTTCTTAGTAGCATGTTGCATGTTGGAGTCGTAGGTGAATTGAGTTTCCATATTCTTCTTATGATGTGCATATTTTAGTTGAATTCTTTTTTACGTAAATAAATGAGTTTTCATGATTCTGTCCCGCATGATTTATATCCATTTATGAAGAATTGTTTAAATTGCTCCATGAAATGCCTAGTTGATCATGCCATGGTGTGATCTTGATGTTGCATGATTATGCTTTTGAGAGAAATTGTATGGTGAGCCTATCAATGTTGTAATGATCATGATATGTTATGGAGAAGGAAGTTCCTCCAAAGAAATGAGAAATGGTAAAGTTTTGTGCATATTGAATGGTAGATGTTATTCGTACTTCCTTGAATTGCATGAAAGTCTTGTTGTAATGCTTTTTACGTGGAGTTGATGTTTCCTCCTTGATGTGTGCTGTAGTAATGATATTACATGCTTGTTGTGGGCTACTAGTTCTAGAGTCTTTACTCTATAATGTTTGAATTGTCATTCGAGGATGAATGTTCCCAAGTGGGGGATATTGTAACACCCCTCAAAATGAAATAGGATAATTATAGCTTCACATGCGTGTTAGTAGTTGATAAACCTGTATAAATGTTTGAAAATGAGTTCATAGGTTAGTTTAGTTGAGTTTTGAAGTTAAACGTCAAAGAGACGTTCGAAAACTAGTCGTTTGCGTGCTAGTTTGTTCTAGTGTGTCTTGCATGTTTTTATGTATCGTATGAAGTCTAAAATCTATGGTGGTGATGCTACTATCATAATAAACATGTTTAGGGTCCCAACGTCTGGATACGACTCCCCAAGGACCACCCTAAGTGTCCTTGGAGAGGACCTAAACATTGACATAAATGGCTGCCTAGGCAGTGTGTTTGGCAGTCTTGTTTGACGCCCCGTCACAAGGGGGCATAGCTCCACACTTGGTTGTGGGAGCTTAGCCCCCAAATGTTGAGCCTCTCTTCCAAACAACGACCTACCAGGATGGTCCGTCAATGGTGGCCATCGTTTGGTGCCCTATTTCACTGCCAAGTTTTCGGCCAAGTGACAGGTTAATTTACCAATTCACCCCACATTCTAATTAGACCCTAGATGACTAATTTTCCTATTCTTGGGTATTTTAAGTTAGGTAAAACTCTTTAACCAAGAATTAGACCTCATTATTCCAATTGAACCTTTCCTCTAAAATAAATTTTATCTCTACATCTCCTTGGAAGACATTGATGAAGCTTCAAGCTAGGAGATGGGTTCCTACTGATTTCTCCTTCAAATTCCTAAGGAAATTAATCACAAACGTATGGGGATTTTATCTCTATTCTCCTTTCAATCAAAGAGCCAAATTACAGTGATTTCAATGTTTTTCATAAACACTAAAAACCACCATTTTAATTCTAAGCTTGGGGTCTTGCATGAAAGTATTTCAAATGATGATTTAGGTTAATATTGATGGTTTTAATATCAAAACCTCCATGAATCCTTGCATATCTTGAAATCCTAATTTTTGAGTCCAAAGTGGGTCTATTGATTATGAACTAATAATGTGATATTAATGTGTAGATTGTTGTGTGCTATTGTTTTATATTGAATTATGAGGAATTGATGGTCAATTGTGTTATATTGGATGTTGGCCTTGAATGGGCAATTGTGACCTAAGGATTATGATGAAGATGATGTTGTGAATAGATTATTGATTTTAGTATTATATATATATATATATGTTGTAGATGTTAGAATTGTGAGGTTTGATCCCTTTGAAAGTGGGTAGGTGTTTACTTTATTAGCATGTTGTGATCATGGCCTTGTAGGCAAAGTTGGATGATTGTTGTTTTGAGTAATGTTGATTATGTGAAGGTAATGTTATATTATATGAATTTGTGTATGGTCTAAGAGTATGAAAGGTGACCTAGTGTAGAGACTTTATGTGTTATGCTTGGTTGTTGTCTTCTTTGAATGACTTGTAATGAAGGTGAGGTTAAGGTAGACTATGTTTACCTACTTTCACACCTAGTGTAGAATGAATGAAAGAATGTGAGAATGAATGAAAAGAGTGGGAGTTAATGCTAATGAATGAAAGTTGGGTCTATTGTAAGGATAGTCTCATCAAGTACTCATTTAAATGAATGGGGTTCCTAGATGAAAGGTTTTCTCACCTTTGAATCCAAGATCTTCCTAAATGAATGAATGTTGGGTTAGGATGAGTACTCATTCGTGAGTTGAGATGAGAGTACTTCGTAGCAATCCTTATCCCTAAATGAATGAATGTTGGGCTATGATGGGTAATCCTTCGCTAGTTGAGATGAGGGTACTTAGTAGCAATCCTTATCTCTAATTGAATGAATATTGGGCTAAGATGGGTACTCCTGAGTGAGTTGAAATGACAATAGTTAGTGGCAATCCTTATCCCTAAATGAATGAATGAAATGAATTTCCAACTCCGTGGGGCAGTAATGTCTACCACCGAGAGGATATGAATATTGGTGGAAACTCCTTCGTTAGGTGAGATGTGAGTAGTTAGTAGCAACCCTTAAGATGGGTGCTCCTTAGTGAGTTGATGTGAGAGTACTTAGAATAAATCCTTATATTCCTTAACTTTGTGCCAACATAGGACTAGCTAGTGGTCTCTATCACGTAAAGGCTAAATGAATGACCCTACCTTAGGCAAGCGAGGATCCCACATCTGGTAAGGGTTACTACCGGGATTCCATGTCTAGCTCCATGGTCTATGTAGGTTGAGGCTCTTCCCCACACAATAATGAATGAATGAACTAGGGTCTCTTAAGGGTGTACTACTTAGGATAGGTGATGGAATGGGACATCATCTAGACATTGCACAAGTGAACATTTAACGGAGATCTTGGTGTGTCTTAGTAATGATAATGAATGAATGAGTCTTATTGGGCTAATTAATGAAAGTATTGGTCTTTAAGAATGCTAATCTGAAAGTGAGTCATAATGAATTGAATCTAAGTGCTTATGTACAATTGAATGTATGTGATGATCTTATGTCATTAATGCTTGAAGTTGTTTGAATGCATGAAGTTGAACGAACGATTTATGTTGAGATGTGAATGGAGCTTGTCTTGTGTATCCTTAAGGATCTCTTGGGTATGGTATGGAGAGGTAGTATGGGCTGCCTCACCATGTCTTACTTAGGTGAGTTTTGGGATGACATTTGATGAGTGTTCTAGTTTTATGAATTGACTTGTTGGCTTATGTGCTTATATGTCTTATGTGATTAATTGGTGAAGGTTGAGGTATGTATGGTAAGTGCACTTTGTGTGGCATTAAGGTGGTTCCTTAGTGTGGGTGATGGTATGGGACGTTGCCTATACATTCCACAAAGGTATTGCTTAAGGGTTACTTAAGGTAGAGGTCTAAGGCAAGAAGGTAAAGGTAAATGGGTTATGTGTGTTTACGATGTATTGTTGGTTGTGACTTGTAAGGTGCCTATTAAGTTAATGTTCATGAGATTTTATCAAAATGGCAAGAAAACATTACTTCCAAACCAATGTCCTTTTTAGCATGTTTTGCATATCCTCATACTTAGAACGTGTGTTGTACTAACCCTTTTCTTCTATTTTACTACAAGTGTAGGCTGTGGTAACAAGGAGGAATTGTGCTATGGAGTTGCTTGGATTGCTTCACTCTTCCAAGTCTTTGGTATGTCCTTTAGATTCGAGGACTATGTTTAGAAGCTTCATAGTCATTGTAATAGACGCTTAAGTTTTATTTCATTTGTAAAGGGCTGTGTCCCCTAGTATGTCTTCAGTTCTTGTCTAAGATTGGCTAAAGAGACTTACTAGTTACGCTTGGGTATCGATGTTTTCAAATGTTGATGACTGATGAAGATTTATTGTTTTATTAGATAAAAGTTTTAAATTCTTAGTGATTTTTGTGATCTATGTGATGAATGAATGCTAAGGCTTGTATAAGACCTCCGAGAGGTCAACTACGCATGTAACGGCTAGGGGGTGCTCTCGGGTCATTACAAACATGGTAACACAACATAAGGTTTTAAAGATTACTTTTAGGTTCAAAGTCTCGAAAGCCACGTCTAGTAGAGGGAGTTCATCGGTGTTAGTCACAACACATCTATGAGCGAGAGGCTATATGACGATAGAAGTTTCACTTTCTTTTATTATTCTTGATGTCGTGCCTTAGAGTTTGGTCTATAAATGTCATTTTCCTAATCCGTCTCTTGTGTTTATAGGATATGAATACGAGGGCTAATAGAAGGATAGCGGAAGAGGAGATTGATGATGGGAGAGTTCCTCCCCAAAGAGTGCAAGGTGACTAAGCTCTCTTAGGTGGGCAAGAGAATGTGGTTCCGATGGTTCCCCCGGATATGACTAATGGGGAGATTAGAGAGGCTTTTCTCTCCCTGGCCCATGCCATGACTACTCAAACAAATAGAGAGGTGAGGCATAGGGTGAATGCTATTGAGAGTACCGTGGCCTCAAGGTTAAGGGATTTCATAAGTTTGAACCCTCCTATCTTCTTTTGTTCTAAGGTAGATGAGGACCCACAAAACTTTATAGATGAGGTGTTTAAGATTGTGGATGCAATGGGAGTGAATCCTAGGGAGAAGACGGAGTTGGCTTATTACCATCTCAAGGATGTAGCTCACGTGTGGTTTGAGCAATGGAGGGATGAGTGACCCATAAGGGCTGACCCAATAGATTGGGGAGTCTTTAAGACGGCCTTTCTTGATAGGGTTTTCCCCTTAGAGTTGAGGGAGCAAAAGTTGGTTGAGTTCATGAACCTACGTCAAGGGAATATGAGTGTGAAGGAATACTCTCTCAAATTTATCCAACTCTCTAAGTATGCTCCTACCTTGGTAGCAAATTCTCGAGCTAGAATGAATAAGTTTGTGATAGGGGTTTCCAGTTTGGTTGAAGAAGAGTGTCGTACGACCATGCTCCATCATGATATGGATATCTCTAGGCTTATGGTTTATGCTTAACAACTTGAGGAGACAAAGCTTAGGAGGCTGAATAGAGATATGAAGAGGGCTAGGCCGGAAGAACAAAACCAATATAGGTCTAAAAAGAGGTTCTATAACCAAGATTCTTCAATGGTCAACAATTATAGGGTGTCTAACCCTAAACCTCAAAGAGGGAATGGAGGTGGTTCTAATTTTGAGAGGCCTAGGTGTGCTACTTGTGGAAAGCAACATTTGGACAAGCGTCTTGCCTATACAAATGGATGCTTTGGATGTGGGAGTAAGGGTCATAAGATGAGAGATTGCCCTACACTTAAGGCACAAGGGAAAGAGACCAATCAAGTTGCTCATGATGGCCCGGATCCAAATGCTCCTAAGAGGAACCGTTTCTATATGCTTCAAGCTAACAAGGATAAGGGAACAAATAAAGGTAAGTAAATTTTTTTGTTGTTTGATAATAACCTTAGATGGTTTTACCCCAAGTGGGGAATGATGAGTTGAGTAGTAAGGTTGTTGATATCCTTATCTTTTCCTTCTATTCTAATTCAAGCTTGAAAACAAAGAGTTCTTAGTAGCAAGTTGCATGTTGGAGTCTTATTTGTATTGAGTTTCCATATTCTCGTTATGATGTGCATATTTTAGTTGAATTCTTGTATAAGTAAATAAATGAGTTTCCATGATTATGTCCCTCATGATTTATATGCATTTATGAAGAATTGTTTTAATTGCTCTATGAGATGCCTAGTTGATCATGCCATGGTGTGATCTTGATGTTGCATGATTATACTTTTGAGAGAAATTGTATGGTGAGCCTATAAATGTGGTACTGAGGATGATATGCTATGGAGAAGGAAGTTCCTCCAAAGAAATGAGAAATGGAAAAGTTTTGTGCATATGGAGTGGTAGATGTTATTCCTACTTCCTTGAATTGCATGAAAGTATTACTGATATAATTTTTATGTGGAGTTGATTTTTACTCCTTGATGTGTGCTGTAGTATTGATATTACATGCTTATTGTGGGCTGCTAGTTGTAGAGTATTTATTCTATAATGTTTGAAGTGTCATTCAAGGACGGATGTTCCCAAATGGGGGATATTGTAACACCCCTCAAAATGAAATAGGATAATTTTAGTTTCACATGCATGTTAGTAGTTGATAACCTTGTATAAATGTTTGAAAATGAGTTTATAGGTCAGTTTAGTTGAGTATGAAGTCACACGTCAAAGAGACGTTCAAGACGTTCGAAAACTAGTCATTTGCGTGATAGTGTGTTCTAGTGTGTCTTGCATGTTTTTATGTGTCGTATGAAGTCTAAAATCAGTGGTGGTGACCCTACTATCCTAATAGGCATGTTTAAGGTCCCAACGTCCAGGTACGACTCCCCAAGGACCACCCTAAGGGTCCTTGGAGAGGACCCAAACATTGTCATAAAAGGCTGCCTAGGCAATGTGTTTGGCCGTCTTGTTTGACGCCCCGTCAAAAGGGGGCGTAGCTCCACACTTGGTTGTGGTTGTTTAGCCCCCAAATGTTGAGCCTCTGTCCCAAACAACGACTTACCAGGACGGTCCTTTAATGCACTGATGTTCCGCAGGGCCGACTCAACAACATTGGGGGCCTAAAGCGAAATTTAAGAGAGGGGCCCTAATTTTTTTTTCATCATATGTACTTTTATTTAAAATATACTTTTCTAGCTATTTCAGATGCAAAGTTATTAAGTATTGTTTTATAATCAATTTATTTTAATAATTCCTTTTCAAATGATAATATAGCTAATTCATTCAATCTATCTTGAGACATTGTTGATCTTAAAGAAAATTTAATCAATTTTAATTTCGAACGGAGAAAGATTTGGTTGAGGCAATGGTTATGAACTGTTAACACAATATGTGTATTTGGAAAAGAATCAAATCTTTTATTTGATTGAGTATTTTCATTACATCATTATCTTCTACTTGCATTGTTTATCTTTAACACTTTTACTTCCAAAAATAAATCTAAACCATCAATTCAGAATAACTAGTATGTGTTAAAGAAAATTCAAGGTTAAGACAATATTTTCAAAAAAAATTCATCATCTAGTAATCTCAATATTTTACCACTAATAAGAAATCAAAAATATTTTATATGCTTCAATTGGTTCAAATCTATTTTAAAGTGAAAAAATAGTTTGATCTACTCTACATATATAATGTAATCAACTCTAAAGATTCTTCGAGGGACTTAGTGATTTCGTTATCCATATTTTCATCAAATTGTTTCTTACGAAAATTATATTTGTATTCATGTCATATGCAATTTCTTTAGTAGAAATCATAGCACTTATAGTACATATAATTTATTTATTTTTAAAAATAATATATATAAGTAATTGTTTTTAAAAATGGGGCCCCCAAAAAATATGGGGCCCCAAGCGATGGCTTTAGTGGCCTAGGCGTTAAGACGGCCCTGATTATCCGTCAATGGTTGTCGTCGTTTGGTGCCATGTTTCACTGCGAGGTTTCGGCCAAGTGAGGGGTGAATTGGTAAATTCACCCCACGTTCTAACTAGACTCTAGACGACTATTTTACCTATTCTTGGGTATTTTAAGTTAGTTAAAACTCTTTAACCTAGAATTAGACCTCATTATTCCGATTTAACCTTCCTTCTAAAATAAATTCTCTCTCTAGAACTCCAAGGAAGACATTGATGAAGTTTCAGGCTAGGGGATGGGTTCCTACTGATTTCTCCTTCAAATTCCTAAGGAAATTAATCACAAAGGTATGGGGATTTTATCTTCGATTCTCCTTTCAATCAAAGAGCCAAATCAAAGTGATTTCAATGTTTTTCATAAACACTAAAAACCCAAATTTTAATTCCAAGCTTGGGGTCTTGCATGGAAGTATTTCAAATGATGATTTAGGTTAATATTGATGGTTTTAATATCAAAAACTCCATGAACCCTTGCATATCTTGAAATCCTAATTTTTGAGTCTAAAGTGGGTTTATTGATTATGAATTAATAATGTGATATTAATGTGTAGATTGTTATAGAATATTGATTTATGTATTGTTCTATATTGAATTATGAGGAATTGATGGTCAATTGTGTTATATTAGATGTTGGCCTTGAATGGGCAATTGTGACCAATGGTTTATGATGATGATGATGTTGTGAACAGATTATTGATTTTAGTATTTTATATATGTATGTTTTAGATGTTAGAATTGTGAGGTTTCATCTCTTTGAAAGTGGGGAGGTGTTTACTTTATAAGCATGTTGTGATCATGGCCTTGTAGGCAAAGTTGGATGATTGTTGTTTTGAGTAATGTTGATTATGTGAAGGTAATGTTATATGATGTGAATTTGTGTATGGTCTAAGAGTATGAAAGGTGACCTTGTGTAGAGAATTTATGTGTTATGCTTGGTCGTTGTTTTCTTTGAATGACTTATAATGAAGGTGAGGTTAGGATAGACTATGTTTACCTACTTTCACACCTAGTGAAGAATGAATGAAAGAATGTGAGAATGAATGAAAAGAATAGGAGTTAATGCTAATGAGTGAAAGTTGGGTCTATTGTAAGGATAGTCTCATAAAGTACTCCTTTAAATGAATGGGGTTCCTAGATGAAAGGTTTTCTCACCTTTGAATCCAAGAGATTCCTAAATGAATGATTGTTGGGTTAGGATAAATACTCCTTCGTGAGTTGAGATGAGAGTACTTAGTAACAATCCTTATCCCTAAATGAATGAATGAAATAAATGTCCTAACTCCATGGGGGAGTAATGTCTAGCACCGAGAGGATATGAAGATAGGTGGATACTCCTTCGTTAGTAGAGATGTGAGTATTTAGTAGCAACCCTTAAGATGGGTGCTCCTTCGTGAGTTGAGATGAGAGTACTTAGTAGCAATCCTTATCCCTAAATGAATGAATGAAATAAATGTCCTAACTCCATGGGGGAGTAATGTCTAGCACCGAGAGGATATGAAGATAGGTGGATACTCCTTCGTTAGTAGAGATGTGAGTATTTAGTAGCAACCCTTAAGATGGGTGCTCCTTCGTGAGATTATCCCTAAATGAATGAATATTGGGCTAGGATGCGTACTCCTTCATGAGTTGAGATGAAAGTACTTAGTAGAAATCCTTATCCCTAAATGAATGAATGAAATTAATGTCCAACTACGTGGGGGAGTAATGTCTACCACCGAGAGGATATGAAGATGGGCGGATACTCCTTCGTTAGTTGAGATGTGAGTATTTAGTAGCAACCCTTAAG
>NW_006239041.1:1504479-1517605 GCF_000226075.1 Solanum tuberosum
TATGACCCAACCATAGGCAAGAGGGGATCCCTCATCCGGTAAGGGTTACTACCGGGATTCCATTTCAAGCTCCATGGTCTATGTCAATTAAGGCTCTTCCCCCACATTAATGAACGAATGAACTAGGGTCTCTTAAGGGTGTACTACTTAGGATAGGTGGTGCAATGGGACACCATCTAGACATTGCACAAGTAGACATTTAAGGGAGATCTTGGTGTGTCTTTGTAATGATAATGATTAAATGAGTCTTATTGGACTAATTAATGAAAATGTTTTTCTTTGAGCATGCTAATGTGAAACTAAGTCATAATGAATTGAATGTAAGTGCTTATGTTGAATTGAATGTATGTGATGATCTTATGATATTAATGATTGAAGTTGTCTAAATGCATTAAGTTGAACGAACGATTTATGTTGAGATGTGAATGGAGCTTGTCTTGTGTAGCCTTAAGGTAACTTGCCTGTGGTATGGAGAGGTAGTATGGGTTGCCTCACCATGTCTTACTTAGGTGAGTCTTGGGATGATATTTGATGAGTGTTCTAGTTTTATGAAGTGACTTGTTGGCTTATGTGCTTATATGTCTTATGTGATTAATTGGTGAAGGTTGAGGTATTCATGGTAAGTGCACTTAGTGTGGCCTTAAGCTGGTGCCTTAGTGTGGGTGATGGTATGGGACGTTCCCCATACATTCCACAAAGGTATTGCTTAAGGGTTACTTAAGGTGGAGGTCTAAGGCAAGAAGGTAAAGGTAAATGGGTTATGTATGTTTATTATGTTATTGTGAAACATATGACTTTGTATTGTTGGTTGTGACTTGTACGGTGCCTATTAAGTTGATGTTCATGATATTTTATCAAAATGGCATGAAAGCATAACTTCCAAACAAATGTCCTATTTAGCATGTTTTGCATATCCTCATACTTAGTACATGTGTTGTACTAACCCCTTTCTTCTATTTTACTACAACTGTAGGTTGGGGTTACTAGGCGGAGATTGTGCTTTAGAGTTCCTTGGATTTGCTTCACTCTTCCAAGTCTTTGGTATGTCCTCAAGATTGGAGGACTATGTTTAGAAGTTTCTTAGTTATTGTAATAGACACTTAAGTTTCATTTCATTTGTAAAGGGCCGTGTCCCTTGGTACGTCTTATGTTCTTGTCTAAGATTGGATAAAGAGACTTAGTAGTTTCGCTTGCGTATTGATGTTTTCAAATGATGATGACTCTTGAAGTCTTATGGTTTTATTGAAGAAAAGTTTTAAATTCTTAGTGATTTTTATGATCTATGAGATGAATGAATGTTAAGGCTTGTATAGGACCTCCGAGATGGTGAATACGTATGTAACGGCTAGGGGGTGCTCTCGGGTCGTTACATGTTGTATCAGTGATATAGAACGAACTTCAAAAACTCTTGTATCACTAATACATAGAGAAGTTCAGAACTGTTGTATCAGTGATAAATGGAGAAAGGTATTTTTTATCCTTCCCTTTTGTGGTGAATGTTCTGTATGTTTTTCAACTGCTCCACATTTTGATTTAACTAGTTTTGTAAAGCCCTTGGAGGCTAGGCATATGAGAAATGGAGAACACATGGTAGGTTTTGATTGCTGATTGGGAAAAAAAGAAGGAAGTAATGCTAAAAGGCTGGTCTGTTTTTGCTGGCTATTGAAGTGCAGAAACACAGTGACAAGCATATGTCTGGTGAGCACAAAACAAGTTGTGCTATCCCATGTTCCTTACTAGTGGGATGTACCTTTTATTATAGCTTCTCAGTGTAGGCTTTTTGTTGTTCATTGAAGGGAAGAAGGCTTCATCTTTCAATCTACTGGTTTTGTGGTGTTTTTGGTTAAGTTTTAACTTTGATTTATGAAGGATTTCTTCGCGTGTTTTTCTTTTATGTACATCCTATATGTTCTATTGTACCCTTCTAGTTCTCTTACACATTCAATAACACTTATATTTCTGAAGCTTAAAAGATGAGGATATATCTTCTTATGTTTTAACCCGTGCGGCCAAGTAAGCACATCAAAACACCAAAACAGAATAGTATTTTGAATCTAATTCAACACCAAAATGATACTTGAATCTAATTCAACACCAAAAACTGTATCATGAGAAACTCAAGTTCATATAAGTAGACTATCAGTCAAAGTATTTTATGAAATTCAGCAAGTATTTCGTCATGTGTTTCTTGAGCATTGATTTTTCATTATACCAGGTAGTACCCCTAGTGTTCAGAAAGAACTTGGTTAGCACCACCAGTAAAGCCAACAGGCTTCTGGAGCAATGATTCCTTATCAGTCCTAGTTTATCACGGACAAAGTCTACTAAATACCATATCAATGCACTACAACATTTTAGGCTTTTTGCTACCCCTACAAAGTGTGGCCTAAACTAGCAAAAAGTGTGGCCTTTGATATAAGGCTACACTTTTTGACTTTTGGCAACACTTTTTCGGGGGTAGCCTAAAGAGGCGTAACCTTTGACTTTAGGCTACACTTTTTAAGTGTTGTCATAAAAGCTACACTTAAAAGCGTGGCCAATGAGGTATAAGGCAACACTTTGTAGCATCTTAATAGCAACACTTTTGTTTGATAAAATTACACTTTAAAGTGTGGTCTTTGCTTTGTTATTGGGCACGCTTAAAAAGTGTTGCCTTTTATACCTCTTCTACACAAACACTTACAAAGTGTAACCTTTGCTTATGTACTTGCTGCAATTTATGTGCACTTATAAAGTGTAACCTTTTTTTTTGTAGTAGTAGTCACAATTTCTAATTGAAAAATAATTATCTTGATTTGCATATATTTTTCACTAATCACATAATTATATAAACAAATGATCTCAACCACCATTTTTTTAAAGTTGCAATAAACTTTGAAAAACCTGTCTTGTACAAAACATACATACAAAGTAATTCTTTAAAGATATGTACTAGCAATAAATTCTACAAAATGAAATGAATTCAATCATATATAACAATAAGTTCAAAAACTCTTTATCGTTCACTTCAATAGATCGAGTTGACTTGTGGACACTATCCAAATTCAATCACCTGCATTTTCCTATAGATTTAAAATGAAACTAGAAGTTAGAATAAAAAAAACATGTTCAACACTAGTCAAGATTAACAGTACTTTCTCAATCCTTTCCAATCAATGGACTCCCTAGTGCATACATAGTAGTGTTTGATGGATAAATTCCTACCTCTATCTACTGTACCAAATGCGCCAAAACATCTGAGTAAATAATACAAGAAACATTTGTTGTCACCCGTTCTTCTAATGGGAGTCACAAGTTTCAACATCACCATATCAAATGCAAGAGCCCGACACACTTTGTACTAGTACTATAAATAGAACTCGTAGTGGCTATTAAAGCATGTATTTCATATGCTAATAAGATGTCACTACAAGTAACTAACACAAAATTCATTTTCCATTCAATTGGTTCCATCAAAACTATAAATCTAGTTCTTTATGTGTTCCACATTAGACTCTTCCAGAAAATAGGAGTATTAAATCAATGAAAAATGAATAAAACAATTAAATGATCACTAAAAAACTACATTTGGGGAAGCCTGTATTCTGGTCGCAGTAGAATATAGATACAAATACCATAAAAAATTATTTTTGAATAACTTCATCTATTTCTTTAATTTATTCCCCTTTGACTTTCTTCCATTTAAGTTTGAAAAAATTGCAAAATTCAGTCAGCAAAATTGCAATGGATACTAGTGCTTGATTGTACCCAATTTTCTGGTTATATAGGACATACAGACTACATAACCAAACAATTAAAAAAAACTAGTTACCTGGACACAAACAAACAGGCTGCATAGCCAACAATGCCACACTCCCAGTTCGAAAAAAAAAAGCATGTTACCTGGAAAAAAACAATAGATACTCTTAATGTACATTTGAAATAATCACACCACATTTTCATATCTAATATCAGGCATATTTTTATTCCTAACTTGAAAATTAGGATATCTTCATTTAACCTCTTACTTGTTTTGGTAGCTTTCGGAAGTCATGAATAAACATAATTAGGTTGCTCATTTTCTCAAAAAAATCAAGTGAATCAACAAGGTCTTGTATAAATTAGCATCAAACTCTTCTATATTTTCAACCAACATAACAAAAGAATGAATAAGTTCCAAGGAACCGACCTCTATGCAATGATCTCACTTGATGCCATGTTCAAATGCGAACAACTGTAGTTTTTAGAGGAAGATAGACAACCCAACTTTAGATTAGAGTTAGTCAGAAAATACACTGCTTACTGCGAAAACGACTGAGAAATGATCAAAATATTACAATGAACAATATAATACATTTAAACAACTACAAATCCTAAAACAATCTATATTCAAAGTACATTTAAATTCTGCTTGCATCACTCAAGCAGTGTCATGAATCAGTCAATATTGGAATTTCAATACCTTCTTACTTTAAGCAGCCAGTTGCATCATATCGATTATCTACAGGTTCTGTAAGAGTGCAGCCTATGATGAACCAGCTCAGTTTTATCGAAGCTGATTGAATTAAATTCTACAAGAGCTAGAATCTTGGATCTTATAATTTTTTTGTTCTAATTAATCGTTGAGTAACATAACATATACCTGTGCTAGTGCTTGATTGGAGGTGGATTGGAGAATACCCTGATGCAATTATTTAGGCAGCTTGTTCCTGGTAAAATTAGGATATAATAGCTTATAAAAATGATATAGAAACATATATATATGTAGAAATAAGGCTGAATTTATATTTAGATACTTGATATCAGGTGGTAGGTGGACAAGAACATCTTGGACACAGAAAATTAATAACTACAATACCTCCAGACACAGCCCGTTCAGTCATAGCAATGTCTTTTGGTATCTACTTCATATTTACCTCTACTAATGTTAACATAGCCATCATGTGGAGGACAAACAATAATTCAAACCAGGAGTTTGCTATAGAGGTTTTCTGCTAATTGTAAAAGAAGCAAAGGAAAGGTTTTCTCCTAATTGTAAAAGAAGCAAAGGATCACCAATCACGTCAACAAGTGACAACCACTCAACAGATACTAAATTGATAAAAGAATTTGAACCTCTTTCCCATCTTCCAAGTTTTTCTACTTAAATCCAGTCAATTCTTGAAGCCTAAATTCTGTAAAATGAAATGATATTGATTACCACTAAAACCATACATTTGAAAGTATAAGGTGCATAAATCTTTAAAAGGGTGCTAACCTTTATAGTAAAGGCCAACAAGAAGAGACAAATACTCCTCAAGCGCTTTTGTAATTCATCAATTGCAGACACATCTAGGTAATAAAATGAAGTACTTACTTAATAGGGGGTACCTATATGTTGAAGTCAACATTTTTAGTGCATTTATACATACTTGTATCTTGCACAATGAGCATAATTTGATTACTTATAGAAGTTAGTCTATAAGCAAGATCCTTAGGAATGACACCCTTTAGTGTCCTCTATAGATCACATTGAGCAGGAACACGCATTGAGGGGATAAATATGCTGACCTCAGGGATGATGCCCTTCTACTTCTTCTTTTTTCCAACCTGGTAGACAGAAATCGCGCACCCCATTACTCTTCAAGGGGACTGATCTCAACTAGTAACATCCTACATAGGCATTGAATATTGCAAGATTCTGGCAATAACACAACACAAGATTGAAGCAGATCAATACACATTTATTATTTGCAATGTACATTAATTAATACATGTTGGGAACTTACTGCAAATGCCAGGCTGCTAGTGTGGGCTGACACCAAATCGTATCAGTATCCTCTCACTATCAAGTTCTTATATCAATGGGTTGTGTCATGAGATGATATACACTTTGAAACCAATTGATATACATGATTCAATATAATAGAGCAATAAACTGGTTCTCCAAGACTAAGCCACTGAACTGCCAAACAAACTGTACAAAAAAAATCAGAGTGCACATAAAACTCTTCCTATGCCCTTCCAAATTTGACTTCTTAGAAATTTTTGCAAGCAAACTATTCTTATATTTGTGCAGCTTCTTCATTGTTTTCTGTCTGCTCTTTCTTTTTATAGTGGAATGTTCTTAGTTATTAGACAATGATATTACACAATGGAAATATGCAAATATTATAACGAAAGTCATTTTCAATGTTACGATATATTTCTTACTAATATTCTAGCAATAATTAAAAAAAAATTGTACCTCTTGAGTTGTCGAACTTTGGGCATATCACTTGTATAAAACAGAAGCTACATCGATGCACATTTATTCTCATAAGAGGCGTGTGATTAAATAATCAAATTCCTCAAAATTAACAAAGATATATGAATAAGAGTAACCAAAAGGAAAACGAAGTACAAATTCAACAACATCATAAATAGAATGAAAACGAAGTACAAATTCAAGAACTTCAGAAGTAGAATGAAGATGTCAAAACCAGTATTTTCTAAGAAAGATAGAATCAAACGCTTACATACTCACCGATTTATATTGTAATAGCAGGACCAACAAACAGAAAGAACAAAGAACATAGTTTACAATAACTGATGTTCATGCTACATTCTAGCAAAAAGCAATATCCAACACGGTGAGAATGATGAATGAGAAGAAGGTTTACATATTCGCCGAGTGACTAAATCTATCTTCATCGCCACTGCTCATAGATTCTTCGGTTCCTCTAAATCTGGAATTCTTCAAATTGTTTCTCCCGTCTGTCGGACCAAGGTGAAGAAGGGTTATGAAAATCTCCGCCTGCCATCGATAAGGTTACAATGGAGAATTTTGGGGAGAAAATGATGAGAAGGAGAGAAAGTTAGGGTTTATGGTTTAATTTCTGAATAGTGCTAAAGGCAACTGACAGCTAGGGGAGTTTTTTTATTTGGGGAAAATCGTTTTTATGTTTGAGTTGAGAGTTCTTTTTTTCGCCAATTAGAAATTGGAGGGAGAGTTGAATATATGGGAGGGAATATATTATTTTGGTGAAAATTTTAAGAAAATTATAAGGCCATACTTGTAAAGTGTTGTTTTTAAAATTATAAAAATAGCACACTTTAAAAGTGTAAGTATAGGTGTAAGTAGGTGTTGCTAATTATGTCATGATATGACTACACTTATAAAGTGTAGCCTATACCATTAAAGAGTATATTTTATAAACGTTGCCAAAAATATTGTAGTCAAAAGGTAAAAACTAAGGCTACGCTTTAAAAGTGTAGCTACAAATATTTTAGGCAACACTTTACAAGCGTTGTCCAGATTTAGTGTAACCTTATGTCTAAAATGGTGTAGTGATGGGAAGCAAGTATTGCCACATCCATAGAATAAGAAGTAAACAAAGGTGACTTGAAAAAATCAACAGAGAGACATGATTTTCAAATATGGCATGGTTATCCATTTGAAAACAACTTTTTACACAAACTTGACCAAATTTCTTGGGCTTTAAATGTAGTTGCTGGTGAATTTTACAAGTTTAGATACGAACAAAACCTGGATTTTTTATTGAGTCATTTAAAACAGTCTAGACCAAGGCATTTTGACCTGCACTTTTTTTAGTCATGTAAAACTATATTGACCAAGGCATTCCAGCCAGCTACATGATCCTTCTTCTTAGTGTTTATAGAATGTCAATTCACCACAATGCATTGCTCAATTACTATCTGGATAACTGATGATATGGTGACCGTCACTATGCCATTGACTTGATAAAGGAAATGGATATCATGTCCAACATCTATCGTGAGAGAGCAGAAACTTTCACGTAATTTAGATTCAAGAATCCATGTTCAACCTTCAAACCATAAAACAGATATCCAAATAAGTACTAGGTTATATCGAGTAATTCATGTACCTTTTTTGTACACCTTAGATACTGGAACAAAGCATCCAAGTATGAGCAAACTTCACTTTTCTAAATCGATAACATGAAGTGAAGAATCAAACTTCTAAACTATCATGTGATGTATTGGTTAGCTACTTGTTTGAACTCAAGGCATATTCACTGTAAGAGTTCAAAATCGATTGCATGAACTCAAACTTCTGGACTTTTCAGCCCTAATCGGCCTATAAGCCTAATAAAAAAGAAATTCTCAAGTGAAGAATCAGCTCACTTATACTTATTTAGTGATTCCCAAAAATCAACTGATGAAACTAAAATACGAGCTACACTCCAAAAAATTGTATCAAAAACACAATAATATCAAAACCCTAAAGCTAAAATTTATACTTTCAAAGATAGAATTTGTTACCTGATAAACCCTACTCTAAAAAAATCCTATTTTCAACGAGAACTATAATGTAAATCGTGTCCTTAGTGAGAAGTTTTATAGCTGTTGAGCTCTTTAGCTAGAAATCTGTCTAAAATCGTGTTCTTAACTTCAGTTCATCTTGCCAACAACCCCAAAGTAATCAATTCCTTCTTATTCTCCTCTTCTAAACACAAAACAAAGAATCAATCAATAACAAGAAGACTATTTTTTAGTACTTACGGAACAGTGAATCAAACTCAGGCTTGACGAAATTGTTATCGGAGAAAAGAATCAAACTCACGCTTGACGAAATCATTATCCTTATCAGTTCTTCCGAGAAAGAGAGAACTCACATGTGTTTTTCTCACAAATATTTTATGTATTTTATTAAAATTAATGTTTTATAAATTATTAATTTTTGGCCATTAAAAATGGGAGGGAGAGTTAAAAATGTTGAAGGGAATGTAGTATTTTAGTGAAAATTTTATGGCCACACTTCTAATGTGTTGTTTTTACAATTATAAAAATAGGATACTTTAAAAGTGTGGCCTTAAATGTTAATAGTTGTTGTTAATTATATCATATTGTAACAACACTTATAAGTGTAGCTTATATCTTTAAAGAGTACACTTTTTAAATGTTGCAAATATAAAGTGTAGCTAAAAGTTAAAAACTTGGGTTGCGCTTTGAAAGCGTCCCCAAATATATTTTAGGCAACCCTTTACAAGCGTTGTATGGAATTAGTGTGGCCGTAGGCCTAAAATGGTGTAGTAACATATTCAGTACATTTTTTCGTACTAACGTCCCTCGCGGGGGACGCTGCATTTCATGCTGCAGGCACATATACTCCAGCTAGTAGACCTACTTAATAGGAGCACCGAACACACAACTACTTTTGGGGAGCTCCAGGTTGATTCAGAGCTTTACTGTGTCCTTGGTAGATTAATTTTGTATTGTATTGTAGTAAGGGTAAGACGGGGTCTGTCCTGACCTACTCTAAGGTTCCCTATCTTTTAGAGGCTTTGCAGCCTAATGTATATAGTTCAAGTGTGTCTTAACAAGTTATGGTCTCAACGACCAAGTCTTGTATATATAAGTTTTGGGTCTACTTATGTTGGTTCTTATCGATGCATTCCATGTGGACTTGTCCCAACTTTAAGATTGTCATAGTTATATGCATAGTAAGCACATGTTACATATTGGTTCATTCGGGCCTTTAGGGCATCGGGTGCTTGTCCGTCTTAATAGGATTTGAGGTGTGACATTTAGGTTTTAGGGTTTAGGGTTTATGATACGATTCTCACAAGAAGAATCACAGTAAACAGCGGAAAACAAGAAAGATAGAAGAAGAGACAAGATAAGAAACAATTGGCAACTAAAGGATATATTAAATCCAATAACCTCCAATCTAGATCCTAACAAGTAACAAATCTGGATAAATAGATAGACGCAAAAAGAGGAAACAAAGAGCAACCTATGGGTATGTTAAACAGAAAGACCTCACTTCATTAAACCAACAAGAAGTAACTACCTCTTACGAAGACCTTGAGGGAATCGATATCCCAAGCAACCCTCTTTTCTAAATAATGTTCAACAAAAGCATACCAACCTTTCAACACTCACACAAGGAGTTAAATTTATAATTTATTAATATTAAAAAATAGTCTACCCTAAAATGAACCCTAAGACACCTATTTAGAGTATTAGGCCTTATTACATAGATGAGCACAAAGGTGACCCTAAATGGGCCAATGGGCGAGCTGAGTTGGGATCGCCTAATGGCTCGGCAATGTGCCCAATGTATTCGACGAGGACTCTTGTTCCTTGCCTTGGCTCGGGAGCTATTGGAACATTCAGCGGTCTGGGAACCATCGCCCAATCCATTTGGCAATGCACCAATGGTCTTCAGCTCCGCTAATGAGCCCTTTTCCCTTTTGTCTCCTTGGGCAGTTGGCGATCTTGGATACCCTCGCCAAAGGATTTAGGCGACTCGCCGAAGTGTTCTCCACTCGCCGAATGGAGCACATTCTACACTTGCTCCTCCTCGCATCGTTAGGCCTCCCACGCTCCAAGCTATCATCCAAGCATGGTATTGCCCAACTGGGAGCTCCTTGAAGGTGCATATGTTCCCATGAAAGGCATGGAACTCCCTTCTCGTCATCCACACATGCCCCAAGAGCCTCCATCGTTGTGAACACTCCATCAAAGTGTTGAAATTCGTGAATGGATATCCTTGAGGCAATCTGTATTGCATCATTCTCCCTTTCTTGAAAAGGATTCGTCCTCGAATCCAAACCTTGCAAAATCATAGTGGGAGCAGACAAGAACCATATCCTCATGGCATGAGGGTTAGCGTTAGCAATAACAATTCCATCACCTTGCCAAGGATGCACAAACTTAACAGACAACCAAGCATCACAAAAATCAACAAAGGGTTTGTAACCCATCAAATCAAAAGATACTTGGTTAAGTAAGAAATATTGACAAAGGGGTAGAGCGTAGGAACCAATACACTTAAACAACCTCATATGTAAGCCCTCATTGGTTCCACATTCAAAACAAGCACAAGACCTCCCTTATGTCAAGTAGCACATGAACACTCTTATACCTATGTGCGAAGGCATAAGTAATGTTAACCCAAATTAAGACCCCATCCAATGCGCTAGATAACTTCAAGAGAGTAAGTATCCCAATATATGAGTAGGTTCACATACATAAGTATTTCCCATATAAATTGGTAAACATACCTCATTCAAGCACATTGGATCAAATAATAACACCATGGAAGAATCATGCAAAATGACAGAAGGTAACCTACCACATTCAGCACATTTAAGGACGACACTTGGGTCAAATGAAAAAAGATTGTATACCATCGAGTCAAGGAGACTCTCATTTGCCCAATTAAAACCACTACTAACATAAGCTTTGCAATCCACACAAGTATAAGTATCATCATATGCAAGTAGATAAAAGTGAGTCCTTGAATCCAAACCTTGTATAACCATATAGATCATAAGGAAAGAGCTTATCCTCTTAGCATGATGGGTAGTACAAAGGTTAGCACTTAAAACGTTTAAACGAGGAGACTTAAACTCAAGGAACAACCAAACATCCTCTATTACCATGGCTATTAAGCCCACAAATAGAGAACAAGGACAATGGTCATTCTTCTCTACAACAAGGTAATACCACCCAAAAGATGATACTCCCACCAGTTCAACTACCCTCGAACATCCATCAGGATCAAAAGGATAGAAGGACCACTAAGCTGGATCAACTGCTCCTCCATTTATAAGGTAGGCACTTGTTCCTCCCAACAGCCAATTAGGGGTATCTCTAGTAAAACAGCCTTCTTCAAACTAAAAGAAACTAGTTCAACAACATCAATTTCGAGTACATGTGTAATGTCAAAAGTCTATGTATATCACAGGCTAAGAACGAGTGTCCTCTATAGGAATAGATCCTATAAATATGGATGAAATATAGAACTTAAGAATTGGTACATCCTTCTAGGAAGAAGTCTTGGAAATACTACAGCTTATAAATGTAACTAGGTAACCTATCATTTTATTAAGCATATGGATAACCATACTATATCTTTCTCAATTGAACCAACGTGATACAAATGGTACAAATGCAACTTAAAATGCAAATAACATAAAATTCTTTGCATACCTCGTGGAGTGGGACGGTCGAATAAAATGAGCTCAATCTAATCTATATTTTGATAAATTCAGATCCTTTTCTGTAGGTTGCATGTTGAAATTTTAGCTACCATTAACCTTAATCGTAATCATAATATGAATAGCATGATCAGGTACAAGTGGAAATTGACTTCTTAACTTCTCTCTATCGCACGATCTGAATTATGAAGGAAGGTAACATTTCCTAAATGTCCAAGCAGCCCCCTAATTATAAATGTGGCGCGCAACACATTCATAAGTACGGCTCTACTAGACACGGCTTTGTAGATTCCCCAGGACGAACTGCTCTGATAGCACTTTTGTCACACCCCAAACTAGGTGTGGTAGACAAGTACCATATGAACACATGCTTTACAAGTGACCTATGATGAGAAAGTAAACTACTATGCAGATAGTTTTACTAATGAGAAGCTTCATATACAACACATGTTGACTAGCAAAATCGATACATGTGACAAGTGAAACTATGAATACAGATGATAGTTTTACATTGTCTACAAAGCCTCTACTGGAATCCATGACTACGACTACGAAAATACGCATAGTAAAGACTTGGCAAAGCCCTGAATCAACTTGGAGCTCACCAACAACCGTTGAGTATCTACTAGTTGAGTACATGAACCTATAACATGAAATGAAGCATCCCCAATAAGGGACGTCAGTAAGAAAGAATGAACTGAATATGTAAGGCATAATACAACCATATGTAAAATGAGAGCTCAAGTGAAACCAAATACCAATAGAAAAAGATTAGAGACCACCTCTACTTATACTTGTGGAATCGTGTATGTTACATTCTTTTCTTTACTTTTCTGTGCACTTTAATATTTATAAGACATATGATACAAATGACCAGTTGATCAATGGTAGAAGAGGATGACACATGCTAGGCATTTAAACCCCTGGGATGGTGTCCTCATAATTCCATAAATTGGGATCGGCCCATGCTAGGCTTTCGCCGCTAAGCTGCCACCCTTCCATACCAATTGGGATATGCCTATGCTAGGCTTCACCCCTGAGCTACCACCCATAATTATATAGATTGCTTCACTTAGATTTTATAATCTTTGAGTTTGTTATTTTGATGTTCGTAACTCTTTTGAGATATTTCTTTTGATGATCATAACTCTTTTGAGATAGCTTTTTGGTGGTCATTTCTTTTGATGATCATAACT
>NW_006239041.1:1517683-1532085 GCF_000226075.1 Solanum tuberosum
CTATGGACCAGTAGTAGAAGACATATGAATGTGGACTTAGGAAAATAACAATAACAATGGAAGCAAATGTGACATGAACGTATAATACTTAGGAGCTTATATGACTCGATAAGCATTTTGACATCTCAAATTGAAGCACATATAAATTGAAGACATTTAACATTCAGCCAAGATATTTGAACTCTATATGATAGACAAATAATCACTAACTAATATCAAATACAAGGTGTATATGAACGTGGAATCAAGGAACAACGTAGGCAGATTAAACTTAAGGACGAATACATATTCCAAATAAGCACATATAAAATGTACTATAGATCAAGTAGGGATGATGTAACATTATAGTCTAACAAAATAGGAGTAATAACCAATAAAGGGAGCATATGAACATGTGAAAATATGACATCTATGATGGAATAGACAATTAAAGCAAGTTGGCAAGATATGGGCAGATCGTATATCCAACATATAAATATGTACCATGTGTAATCTAGGATCATTTTGATTTGTATAAGGGGAATACGTGCCAAGGGTACTTTGATGATGAACCTAGTTTAATCCCTGCATGCTAATACTTGGCAGAGTAAGCACGTACATTTAGTAATAAACTCATATTAGAGTACTCACTTTGATGATCTACAGTGTCGGAACTGCAACTATGGATCAGTCACTATTAAGGGCATTTAGAAAGCTTACTTTGTAATACAAGTATTGGGTTCATGCCAAAGAAATAGGAAATCGAATAGCCTTACATACCTCAATTCCCAATTTGTATAGCGTACAAAGTGTCAACCTGTCCTTTAATGTCATAGTATTCATCTACAACAACCAATCATTAAGGCTAATATCAGCACCTTACCAACTAACTCGGGATAAATCAACTCACCAAACCGAAAGCCATGCAGCCAGCCCATAATCGTTCTAATTGATTGTTTTATTTCACAAATTTTGTCTGTTATAGTTATTTACACGAAACAACCTTCCCATGGAACGGGCAGTGAGCTTACCAAAACTTAAATTTAATGGTGCATCACCACAGCTTATAAATCTGCCCCCTACAGCTTTCCGCAATCATTCTCTATGTACATCCATGACCTCCCATCAACAAATAAATACAATAGTAGTCCTCAACACTCAAAAATAATCAAAAGACCTGTATTTATGGCTTTCAATCACCATCCCAAGATTTGCAATAAACAAGTAACTCTAGAATTCACAAATAAACTAATAAATAGAGGTTGTGGCAGCGCCCTTACCTTGGTTATCTAAATGTATTATTCTCCTTCAATTACTATTTTTGTAACCTTCTCTTAATCTTTGGAAGAGAGTGCCAAAACCTTGGCTGCCAACACATGTAGCTATCTCTAGTTTAGTCCCCTTGAAGAACTGTTCAATATACTTGGAACAATAGAGGAGGTGATCTTGTGGCTGCTTTGGAAGAAACAGAATGAAAAATGGTTAGAACCCTAGTGGGAATATTGGATGGCTGTTTCAGCTTGAGAGAGAGAAATATATGAACTTGAGAGCTTAAAATTTGGATAAGAGGAAAATGGGATATTTGTATTAGATTTTTTGCCTTAATAGGCTTTCTTTTTGCCACCTTTCTTGTACTTCATTTGCAACCAACATGTGTCTTTAATTTAGGCCACACATTTAAGTAGGGGATGCATCTACTTTTCCATTCAAATTATTTATTGTGGGCTTGGTAAGATTAGGCCTTGGCTGTCCATTTTCCCCTTATTCTTCTATTCAACTTGGGCCCGATTAATGCAAGTAGGTGTAGTGTACTTGGCGCAATAACATGGTCAAAAAAGTCTTAGTAGGTGATACACCTACTTGGTCCTTCGGGCTGGTCAATAAGTCAAAGTAGGTGATGCACCTACTTGTCACCTACTAGCTTAGTTAAGTCAAGCAAGCATGTAATATCCTATACTTTCCAAACATGTATATGACTAAGTTAACTCCGGATAAAGTGTTTACGCTTGAGCTAGTAAGGTAGTATTTTAGCTTAAATATCAAAGTGACCAAGTGTATATAAGTGTAAAGTAGAATTAAGAGTTGGAAATGGAATAAAATAAGTGAGTTTCTTGCTTGACTTTATTATGCTACCAGGTGCATCACCTACTTAGAATGTATGGATCAAATTAAAAGACCTAGCACGTGCATCACCTACTTAGAATATATGGATCAAATTAGAAGACCAAGAAGATTCATCACCTACCTAAAATACATGGATCAAATTAAAAGACCAAGCAGGTGCATCACCTACTTGGACTTTTTGACCAGCTTAAAATGGCCAAGTAGGTGCATCACCTACTTGACCAAATTGTGGTCCAAAATGATCAGCAAGCGTCGGCCAAAGAGGAATCTTATAAGATCAAGATTAGCTGATATTATTCTTCATTTTAACTTACAAAATAAATATTCTAGCAATTCTCTCTCAAACTCTCTCTTAACCTTCAAACAACCAACCTTATATACATCTAGGGTTCTTAAAGTTGTATTTTTAATAAGCCAAGGTAAGTAAAATAATTCATGTGTTTAACTTGATTCTGCCATGGAAGGTTCTGGAAATCATGTTCTTTATATTTGAAGTGTAGGACAGCCCTATCCAAGTTTGGAAGTCCCACTTTCCTAGTATAAGAATCTTCACCAACAAGGTAAGGTCACTTCCCCAGTTTTATCTCCCCCTCTCTCTCTATATATATATATGTATATATATCAGTTGGGATGGAGAATTATTTAGGTATACAAGTAAAGAATACATGGGACAAGGATCAGAAGTCATAAGTTCAATTTGCATTGAAGGACATTGTGACAGTTTAACGGTTGTTTTATGTATATTACTTGGAGAAATTGGGTGACCTTATAGGATGATTGTATGCAATGTATTGTGGTGCAAATGTAGGGTGTGGTGATACACCATCTATTTAAGAACTATACGAGTTTACTGCCCATTACACATTTCAGTACTGTTTCACAAGGACCACATTCTGATTAGCTATTACTATTAGCTTCATTATGTACTTATATTGTGATTAAGACCTTCAAGGAAAGGCTGATGTAAAATGGATTACATCAAGCCTATCCATTCACGAACTTCAATGCTTTGATGGAGTGTTCACAGGGATGGAGGATGTTTGGTATGTATGGATGCTAATGAGGGAGTTCTATGCTTTGCATGGGAACATACGCACCTTGAAGGAGCTCCCAGTTGGGCAACACCATGCTTGGATGATAGCTTGGAGCTTGGGAGGCCTAACAAAGCGAGGAGGAGAAAGTGAAGAATGTGCCCCATTTGGTGAGCTGGAGACCACTTCGGCGACTTGCCAAATACCTTTGGTGAGGGTTCCCAAAATCACCAACTGCCTAAGGAGCTACAAAGGGGAAAACTGCTAACGAAGTGAGTTAAAGACCATTGGCGCATTGCCAAGTAGATTGGGTGATGGTCCGCAGACCGCCCAAAGTTCCAGTAGCTTGCAACTAAGGCAAGGAGTAGGATTCCTCACCAAGTACAGTGGGTGCATCGCTGAGCCATTAGGCGAGCCCGACTTGGCTCACCCATTGGCCCATTTCGGGTCACTTTTGGGCCCAACTATGTAATAATTCCTAACACTATAAATAGGCCTTTAGACATTCATTTTGACTTAGACTTGTTTGAATATTGTGTTTACAAACTTGAACTCCTTGTGTGAGTGTTTGAAAGCTTGGTATAAGCTTTTGTTGATTCTTGTATAGAAACGTCGGTTGCTTGGGATATTGATTTCCTCGATCTCGTTGTAAGAATTAGGTGCTTCATGTTGGATTAACGAATTGAGGTATTTGGGTTTAATATACCCTTAGGTTGCTCTTTGTTTCATCTTTTTGTGTCTATCTATCTATCTTACTTTCTTGTCTTTTGATTTCCGCATTATATTGTAGTTTTTCTTGTGAGAATTACATAATTTGGTATCAGAGGCGAGCTTAGTATCATTCCTATGATTCTAGTCTTGGGTTTGTTGTTATAAAATAAAATAAAAGGTGTTCAAATTGTTTTTGAGAAAATTTCAGAAATGGGTTTGATGATTTGTGTCTTGTTTTAAGTTTCCAATGTTGGATTAGTGTTCATTAACCTTACATCAGTCTAGGGTTGAGATTTGGAAGGGTTTGGTTCACTATTGAAGTTTCCACCATTGAAGGTTGAAGGTGCTTTGAAGAAGACAAGTGGGTTTTGAAATATGGAAGTTTTGGCAAGGAATTAAGTGCTAAAAAGTATTGCGGTTTTTCCCTATATCTAAGAGAGCTTGGATCTCGAATTTCGTAAAATTCCGAGCTAAAAATCTTCGGTGTTTTATTTTGGGTCTTCATCTTGTTCTTGAATTTCTTAAGAAATATTCAAATCTTCAGGGAAGAATATTTGAAAAGAAGGGGTTTGATCTAAAAGGGAAGAAAGAGAAAGTCTTAAAGGTGTTTGTACAAAAGGAATTTACCTAAAAGGGTAAATACTAAAGGACAAAAGAAGGGGGGGACCACAGCTGGTCAATATTTGGAATTCTGCAAGTGCAGCTTGAGGAATTTGGGCAAATCCCGACTTTGATCGCCCATTCCACTCGGTGCCTCACCCTTTGGGCAGTTAGGTCACCAAGTTGGATCTCATCTTGGTGGTGCCACTATAAAATTCGGCGGACTCAGCCTTGGACGCCGAACCACTTGGCACATCACTGAACTTCCACCCAGATCGCCAAGTTGCCCTATCTGTTTGTAGAGTTTGGCGAGTCAATCTTCAAGTTAGCGAGCTGAACTTCATGTTAGGTGAAGCAAACAACGCATTTGGCGATCGGAAGCTCATGTTATGACCTTTTCTAATCTCATGTTCTAATTCCTAGTTTCTTTTCTTTGATTCTACTTCGTTGTCAAGAATCCTAAACTGATTTTCAACTTGTAATTACCTACTTGTTGACTATTGGTTCCTAAATTCACTTCTTTGTTAGTGCTTTTTTCATTTTACTTCATAGTTAATTCTTGACTCAAGTTTGTTTGCTTTAATTGAGTCATCCGTTCTTCTTGAAATAAAAATCTATTCTGACCAATAGTAGAAATCGAGACCTTGTGATCAATTAAGTATAAGCAATCTTGAACATTAGTCGCGCCAATTTGAGAGGTAATCAAAGGTGTGTAAACACAAGCGATTGTGAGTTCATTTTACTAACGCTAACGTTGTTTGTTATTTTTGTGAGTTGTCACTTTGTAGGTACACGGAGTTATAAGGAAACATGTCCTCAATATCCTTCGACTCATGTGACTATGCTATGGGAGATTATGATTGTGATGATGAGGGGTATGGATGTGAGGATAATGGTGATTATGGGGGCTATGATAATAGCCATGATCAAGAACCGAATGAGAATGAGAGCTACTATTCCGGAGGAGAATATGAGAGAAATGTTGAACACAACTCTTATGGTGAAGATAGAAAGGAAGAAGCATCTTGTGGAAGTTGTTATGGTGATGAGGGAGCATGTGAGAGATCTTACTCTCACTCTGAGAGTGAAGATGGTTCCTATGATGATGATAGAACAGGTTACACTTCCCACTCCCAGGATGAAGGTAAGGTGAGGTATAATACTCTATCATATAAGAAGTATGAGGAGCATGCTCCTAAGGCTTGTGAAGTTTCATATTCTTACTCTTGTGGTAATCCTTGCCCTAGTCAAAATAGTGTATATGATCACACTAGCTCAGGTCAAAGTCATCCGAGGGAAAGGAGAGAGTGTGAAACTCTAAAGTCTAAGGATACTTTATCCTATACTTCTCATGGAAATGCACACTATTCGGGATTTGGGAACCAAGGTAGGTATGAAGGATATGTCAAGGGTCTTGGTACCAAATGGATTGAGTTTCCTATCTTTAAGGGATGGCGTGATCCCGAGGCATATCTTGATTCGGAGTTGCAATGTGAGCAGATTTTCCAAAGCCATGATTTGAGAGGACCAGAACGACCATTGTTTGCCCTTGGTCAGTCAATAATGTATATCAAAGGATGTGTGAGTCGAGGGAGAAGAAGAAGTGTGAAGAGGAACATGAGGAGGCCGAGAGCCAAGAAGAGGAGGAGAGGAAGAAGTTGAAAGGAAAGGTCCAAGTTGTAACGACTCGGAAAATGATAGAGTGAAACTAGAGCCTCACATGTGAGTTTAGAGTCGAGAACTTAATGAAATGATTATATTTGAATTTGACCCAAAAAGTTCTTAAAAATGTGCTTCGGAAGTTACCGGAACTTGTTTAGCTACTTATAAAAAGATCCGTTTCGTTTTTCGAAAATCCGACTTCATATTCTTGTTTAGGGGGTCAAATTGAGTGGGAAATGGGTCTAACCCAAATTTTAGAGCAACCGTATCAAAATCCGAAATTTCCAAGTGAAGCCTTTTTCGAGGGTCTACTTTGAAGGGTCATATCTCCTAGCACACGAATTATTTGGGTGGCCAATAATATATCCATGGAAAGCCCTTTGAGTTAGCTACCTAACGCACTTCGTTTCACCTCATTCGGAGTTCGGACGAAGAAGTTATGCCCATTTCCGTAAAATCTGTCCGACAGAAAAAGACAATTTCCAGTAGCTAATTTTACTGTTCACCCGCCCCATTTTTTTTTCCAAGTGTTGGACGAATTTTTTCCAAAGGACATATGTTATTTCCTATATACCATTAGTTCAATTCCCATCTCTAAAACATTTCCCAAAACACCTCTCCCATACTTAGACACATTTCTCTCAAGTTCTCTCAAGAACCCTAATCCAAAACCTTCCTCAAGATTGAAGAGACTCTTGCTCCAAGTTCCAAGCTTCCATTGAAGACACTCTCAAGACCTTCATATAAACTCAAGGTATGTGGTGTTGAACTCATGGGTCCTTCCACCCATAGTGCCTAGACTCTATTCTACTCACTAATTCATGGTTTAAGTTAAGATTCATAAATTAGTCTTGTTCTTTGTAATAGTTCCCTGCACATTGAATTTTAAACATGAAAAGTGATTGTTTTGAGCATGTTGTGACCCTAGAACTTGAACCTAAATTTGGAATGGATGTGGAGATTTTCATGTGGTATTGTGGGTGTTAAAAAGGTGTTGTTATAGGTTGTTCACTGGTTTGGCTGCATAATTACTACCCTATTTTCCATGCTCTTTGATTCCATTACATGCCTTCAAGGTGTTTGACAAAATGTCCAACTATGGAGAATTGATGAATCGATGCTTTAAAGCTTGAGTTATGAGATGTATGGAAATCCAGAGATGTGTTGATGACAAACTAAGCTTGTGTATATGTTCATTCCATACGTGAGATTGCATTAGAGCCTAATGGGAATTTCCTATATAAAGTGTTGCATGACCATGCCCGGTCCGGGGGAAAAGAACCGGACAACCATGTGAGAGGTTTATATCTCACCACCTAGGATGCTTGGGGTGTGACCAACATCAACCATGTGAGAGGTTTATATCTCACCACCTAGGATGCTTGGGGTGTGACCAACATCAACCATGTGAGAGGTTTATATCTCACCACCTAGGATGCTTGGGGTGTGACCAACATCAACCATGTGAGAGGTTTATATCTCACCACCTAGGATGCTTGGGGTGTGACCAACATCAACCATGTGAGAGGTTTATATCTCACCACCTAGGATGCTTGGGGTGTGACCAACATCAACCATGTGAGAGGTTTATATCTCACCACCTAGGATGCTTGGGGTGTGACCAACATCAACCATGTGAGAGGTTTATATCTCACCACCTAGGATGCTTGGGGTGTGACCAACATCAACCATGTGAGAGGTTTATATCTCACCACCTAGGATGCTTGGGGTGTGACCAACATCAACCATGTGAGAGGTTTATATCTCACCACCTAGGATGCTTGGGGTGTGACCAACATCAACCATGTGAGAGGTTTATATCTCACCACCTAGGATGCTTGGGGTGTGACCAACATCAACCATGTGAGAGGTTTATATCTCACCACCTAGGATGCTTGGGGTGTGACCAACATCAACCATGTGAGAGGTTTATATCTCACCACCTAGGATGCTTGGGGTGTGACCAACATCAACCATGTGAGAGGTTTATATCTCACCACCTAGGATGCTTGGGGTGTGACCAACATCAACCATGTGAGAGGTTTATATCTCACCACCTAGGATGCTTGGGGTGTGACCAACATCAACCATGTGAGAGGTTTATATCTCACCACCTAGGATGCTTGGGGTGTGACCAACATCAACCATGTGAGAGGTTTATATCTCACCACCTAGGATGCTTGGGGTGTGACCAACATCAACCATGTGAGAGGTTTATATCTCACCACCTAGGATGCTTGGGGTGTGACCAACATCAACCATGTGAGGGGTTTATACCTTGCCACCAGGGTGTCCGGGTGTGAACGGCATCCCCCATCCTAAGTTGGGGTTATAGATTGGTTGGATCATGCATACACATATGATATCTACTATTAGTATAGAGTTACTTAAACATGTTTTGACTTCACTTTGATCATGCATCCTCATATTGTTATTCATAATGCCTATGAAACTATTTCTTGTATTTCGATTGTGTCCTTGTCTATTGTTGTGTTGCACCCCGCATACTTAGTACATTCCAAGTACTAACGCATATTTTGCCTACATGATGTCACCATGTAGGGACCGGAGCTACTCTTGATCCTTCTCTCCATTCACGTGGCTAGTACGACGCTTATCCGAGTTTGTTGGTGAGTCCTCAATGATTCGAGGGCTATGTTATGTTTCCTACTCCTATGTTTTGAGACTTTAGCTTGCAATTGTATTTTGACTATGAGGGGAGCCGGTAGAATGTCATGGCCCCGTCCTATCTATGTATGTAGAGGTGTGCGTTGGACAAGTATTTTGTAAATGAGCTTGACTCTTGTTCTATGATGTCATTTTGAAATGGTTTGCCCTTAGTCCCTATTTCCCGTTAATTAATGTTGAATGTACTTCCGCGACCGATGAAGTGTGATGACAAGTTTGAGAGGCTTGTTTGGGGTTCCTTCGGGTTCCTCATTCGCCATGTCACGTCTAGGCCCTAGGCTTGGGTCGTGACAAAAACGTCCCATTTTGAAGGTCAAATGTGCCACAGAGCAGGAAAACCCCAATTTTGCTGATTTTCGTGTATTGTTGGCTAATTACAAAGAGATAGGGGAGGAAATTGAGTCTGAAAGTTTGTAGATCCTTATCACACATAGGGATCCTGTGCTACAAACTAACCAATCTCATTCTTATCTTCCCAATTCTATTTCCTTTCTTTTGCAGGGTTATGAGGATGTGTTCCCAAAGGAGCTTCCAAGTGGATTGCCACCTCTTTAGGAAATTGAGCACCAAATTGATTTTGTGCCGGGATCCCAATTGCCAAACAAGCCGACTTATCGAAGCAATCCGGAGTACACCAAGGAGCTACAAAGGCATGTGTCGTGCCGGTTCTATTGGTTCCAGAGAAAGATCGAACATAGCACATGTGTGTTGATTCCGAGCCATCAACAAAATTATGGTAAAGTATTGTCATCCTATTCCTAGGTTAGATGATATGCTTGATGAATTGAATGGCTCTTGTGTGTTTTCAAAGATTGATCTTAGGAGTGGTTATAATCAAATCCAGATGCACCTTGGTGATGAATGGAAAACCGCATTCAAGACCAAGTTTGGTCTGTATGAATGGTTGGTGATGCCATTTGGTCTCACTAATGCTCCTAGTATGTTTATGTGTCTCATGAATCATGTGATGAAACCCTTTATAGGGAAATTTGTGGTTGTCTATTTTGATGATATCTTGATTTATAGCAAGACCATGCATGATCATGTTGAGCATTTGAGATGTGTGTTTGATGCGCTTAGGAAGGAACAACTTTTTGCTAATCTTGATAAGTGTTCATTTTATGTTGATGAAGTTGTCTTCTTGGGTTTTATTGTGAGTTCAAGAGGGGTTGAAGTTGACGAGTCTAAAATTCATGCTATTAAGAATTGGCCAATTCCAAAATCCATAAGTGATATTCGAAGCTTTCATGGGTTGGCTAGTTTTTACAGGCGATTTGTCAAAGGTTTTAGTACCATTGCAGCCCCCTTGACAGAGGTAATCCGAAAGGATAAACCTTTTAAGTGGGGAGAGGAACAAGCCAAAGCTTTCAAGGATTTAAAATCCATGCTTAGTTCCGCTGCTTTGTTGCAATTACCTAATTTTGATAAAATATTTGAAGTGGAATGTGATGCTAGTAAAGTAGGCATTGAAGTTCGTGAATGGATAGGCTTGATGTAATCCATTTTACATCATTCTCCCCTTCTTGAAAAGGATACATCCTCGAATCTATAACTTGCAAAACCATACGGAGAGCAAACAAGAACAAGATCCTCATGGCATGAGGGTTAGTGTTAGTAATAATAATTTCATCACCATGCCGAGGATGCACAAACTTAACATATAACCAAGCATCAGAAATATCAATAAAGGGTTTGTAACCCATCAAATCAAAAGACACTTGGCTTAGTAAGATATACAAAGGGGTAAAGCGAAGGAACCAATACACTTAAATAACCTCATATGTAAGCCCTTATTGGTTCCATATCCAAATAAGCTCAAGGCCTCCCTTATGTCAAGCAGCAAAAGAATACTCTCATACCTAAGTGCGAAGGCATAAGTAGTGTCGAACCCAGTTAAGATCCCATCCGATGCACTAGATAACTTCAATAGAGTAATCATTTCCAATTCATGAGCAGGTTCAAGTACATAAGTATCCCCCACCCAAATTGGTAAGCATACCTCATTCAAGTATATTGGATCAAATAATAACACCACGGAAGAATCATGCAAATGACAGAAGGTGTTACTACCACATTCAGCACACTTAAGGACGGTACTGGGGTCAAATGGAAAAGGATCGTATAGCATCGAGTCTAGGAGACTCTCATTTGCCCAATTTAAACCACTACTAACATAAGATATGCAACCCCCACAAGTATGAGTATCATCATATGCAAGTAGATACAAGTGAGTCCTCGAATCCAAACCTTGTAAAACCATATAGATCATAAGCAAGAAACTTATCCTCTTAGCATGATGGGTAGTACAAAAGTTAGCACTTAAAACATTTAAACGAGGAGACTCAAACTCAAGGAACAACCAAACTTCATCTATTGTCATGGCTATTAAGCCCACAAATGGAGAACAAGGACAATGGTTATTCTTCTCATCAACATGGTAGTACCCCCCAAAGGATGATACTCCCACCAGTTCAAATACCCTCAAACATCCACCGAGATCAAAAGGGTAGAAGGTCCACTGAATAGGGTCATACCAACAAGTGTAGACCTCCAGGGTACCCTGATCCGCATGCAAAGCACTTCTAATCCCACTAGGGATCTTATCACATGCGAAGAGATGGTAAAGGAAGGTACCAACTTCACCTTCTCTTGGCAAATATCTTCTACCCCATGAGATACACATTCAACAAGATCATGCTCAGGGTAGAAAATAGAAAAAAGGTCTAGGAAGCTATCCTTCCCCACACACAATGTAGGCTCTTCAAGTGGATGGCAAAACCCCAAGAAGAGCTTTCCTGCATAGGGAAACTAATCAACAATGTCGACCCCCATAAACTTGCCATTTCGACCAAACACTCTAGCATAAAGGCTACAATTCAGCACACTACTGGGGTCAAATGGGAAGGCAAGCCATGTACTAGGATCAAGCGCACATCCATTTATTTACTAGGTTGACACTTTTTCTGTCAAACAACACACTTCACTCAATAGCATGATCGTATGTAAACAAGTAATAGAGAAAGGTGTCTCTCAAATCAACTTCCTCTAGGGTGTCTACATGGGTATGACTACGAGTAGGCTCAAAAGTACTGGTCATACCATTAAGAAGTGAAACACACCAAGAAGAAGAGGTAATGGCAAAACAAACATCACCTTCCTCCTCATCACCTTCCTTCCCCACAAGACTACTCTCATCTTTCAAGAAGAGATTTCCATCTTTGGGAGGGAAAGCCTCACACCATAGTGGATAATTATAACAAGTATAGCTATCAAGAAATATATTGCTCTCAAGATTCACACCACTAGGTACATCACTAGGAGTGATTTCATCATCTTCAAATTAAGATATTGTACTTAAAGAGGGAATGATCAACCACTAGGGAAGAATTAAAACATGCAAGTTCACCCTCAAAAAGGCACATATCATTTTTCGAAGCATTTTCAAGCACATAATCTCTATGAGCAAAACAAGCAATCGGATCTTCTACAAAACATATGCCCATAGAGTCACTCCTATTGAATTGATCAACAGTATCATTAGTACCAGTAACTTGAGGTTCCTTAATCACATTACAAGGACCATCAACCAGTGAACTACACTCACAAGCAGGTTGATCAACACGATTATCACCAAATAATGTACTATTTTTCAAGGCATAGGTGTCAATACTAGGTGGACACAAATCGATCTTACTAAAAGAGTCAATTCGGTCATCAATAGGATCAACTAGTGTATCCACATACTCAACAAGCACATTATCAATATAAGGTAAAGAATCAATAGTCTCACTTAAAGACAAACTAACATTCACACTTTGTTCATTTGCAATGGTAAAAGTGTTAAGATTAGCTATTGTACCTTGACGCCCGCAAGAAGGATATTCTTTACCTTGGATGTTGGAACATCCCACAAAGCCGTCCGTCATACCTTTAGTTGTAGGCTCTTGGCTGAGAACTCGTGGTCTTCCACTCTTTACGCATGTACCTATATACGAATCCTTACAAGGTAAATGTTAAACAACAAGGTTAGGTTGAGGTTGTGGCACCCTATTCGAATTGATGTTCGATCTCTCCTCCATTCTTGACTGCCTACCCTCCACGGAGGCCATTCGCTCTTTCATGTTCGCTATTCTCCAACTCACATCAACAATGGACTCTACTATGGATTCCAATGTAACCTTCCCCTTAAGTGGGAAGGTCTCACTTCCGATGGCCATGGTACCTAACAATTAAGACAACTCAACAAAATAGCACACAACGTTAGCATTAGTTAAATGATCTCACAATCACTCGTGTTTGCACTCCTTTGATTGCCTCTCAAATTAGCGCGGCTAATGTTGAAGATTGCTTGTATTTAGTTGATCACAAGGTCTCAATTTCTACTCTTGGCCGGAGTGAATTTTTGTTCATAGAAAAATGGACTACTCAATTAAAGCAATCGGACTTGAGTCAAGAAGTTACTATGAAGTAAAACAAATAAAAAGTACAAAAACAAAAGGCACTCACAAGGTAGTGAATTCAAGAACCAATAGTCAACAAGTAGGTAATTACAAGTTGAAAATCAGTTTAGGATTCATGAGAACGAAGTAGAAACAAAAGAAAAGAAACTAGAATTAGGACCTTCGAAGAAAGGGTCATAGGTTGAGCTTTCGATCACCAAATGCACTATTTTCCTCGCCTAACGTGAGGTTCAACTCTCCAACTTGAGGATAGGCACGCAAAACTTGACAATCAGATAAGGAAAACCAGCGATCTGGGTTAAAGTTCGGCTATGCGCCGAGTGATTCGGCGACCAGGGCTTATCTCGCTGAAATTTCCAGTGGCACCTTCGAAAACAAGGTAACTCGGCGACCTACCTACCCAAAGGGCGAGGTGCCAAGTGAACTAGGTGAGCAAAGTTGGGGCCACCCAATGTCCCTTCGCTGCAACTTTACAGCTCCGAAATTGGACCTTCTATGGTCCCCCACCTTCCTTTGTCCCTTAGTCTTTACCCTTTTAGGTAAATTCCCCTTTTACAACACTTTTACACTTTCTCTTTAATCCCTTTTGGATCAAACTCCTTCTTTTTCAAATATTCCCTTCTTGAAGATTTGAATGTTCTTCAAGAACTTCAAGAACACTATGAAGATCCAAAATAAAACCCCGAAGATTTTTAACTTGGAATTTCACGAAACTTTAGGTGACTACTCTCCTTGATATAGGGAACAAATGCCAATACTTTTTAACACTCAATTCCTTGCCAAAACTTCTAGATTTCAAAACCCACTACGTCTTCTTCAAAGCTTCTTCAACCAACAATGGTGGGGACTTCAATAGTGAATGAAACCCTTTCAAATCTCAGCCCTAGACTTGAAATAGGTTAGGGAACACTAATCTAACCTTGGGAACTCCAAAGAAGACTCAAATCAACAAGACCCATTTCTGAATTTCTTCAAAATGTTTTGAACACTTTTTTATTTCTTTTTTCATTTCGTAACAACCCAAGACTAGAATCGTAGGAATGAATCTAAGCCTTGCTCTGATACAAAATGATGTAATTCTCACTAGAAGAATCATAATAAATAGTGGAAAACAAGAAGGATAGAAGAAGAGACACAAGATAAGAAA
>NW_006239041.1:1532349-1552945 GCF_000226075.1 Solanum tuberosum
TTCAATTCTTACCAAGCTTTCAACACTCACACAAGGAGTTTAGGTTGACAACCACAATATTCAAAATCAGTCTCCCTTTAAAATGAACCATAGCTAGTTATATCTAGGGTTAGGGCTTATTACATAGATGGGCCCAAAAGTGACCCGAAATGGGCGAGCCAAGTCAGGCTCGCCTACTGGCTCGGCGATGGACCCAATAAACTTGGCGAGGAACTCTGCCATTGGCTGGGAAGCTGCTGGAACTTTGGGCGGTCTGGGAACCATCGCCCAATCCACTTGGCGATGCGCCAATGGTCCTCAGCTTGCCTAGTTAGTAGTTTTCCCTTTTGTAGCTCCTTGGGCAGTTGGCAATAGTGGGAACCCTCGCCAAAGGGATTTTGGCGAGTTGCTGAAGTGTCCTGCAGCTCATCGAATGGAACACATTTTTCACTTCCTCATCCTCGCTTCATTAGGCCTCCCATGCTCCAAGTTATCATCCAAACATGGTGTTTACCAAATAGGAGCTCCTTCAAGGTGCATATGTTCCCATGCAAGGCATGGAACTCCCTCATTGGCATCCATACATGCCAAACAACCTCCATCTTTGTAAACACTCCATCAAAGCATTGAAGTTCGTGAATGAATAGGCTTGATGTAATCCATTTTACATCACTATGTCTAAGCCCCAAACGCCTAAGGAAAACCCATGGTTGGCCAAAACTGGCCAAACTACGGCCATGACCTTTGGCTCGTGGGTCAAACCACGGCCAATAGTCTTGGTCCGTAGTTGCAGGCCCTGAAGGCTAGCTCTCAGTCCTAAACCACCTGACCCCATTGAAGGGGCATGGACCAAGCCACGGTCCGTGTTCTGGTGGGCGTGGAATGGACCTGCAAAAGCTGTAAGGGACACGGCCAACTGAGGGGTGAGTTGGTAAATTCATCCCTACTCCTAATTAATATATGGGTTATTATTTTAAGTGTTTTAAAGTATTTTAAGAGTATTAAAACATTAATATGATATTTTAGAATTTATTCTTCACTTTTCCATTTATCAAAACTCTTCTCTCCTAAAAAGTTCTCTCTAGAACTCCATTGAAGGGTTAGGTCAAGTTCAAGCTAGGGTTGAACGTTTCAAGTGTTCTCTTCTCAAAAATTCATGGAATTCATGAAGTTTAAGGTATGGGGATCCTCTATCCTTGATTATTCTTCCTTTCAAGGAGCTCAATCCAAATGATTTCAAAGTTTTTCCAAAAACACGAAAAACCCTAATTTCGATTCTAAGCATGGGTTCTTGCATTAAATGATTTTTAATGTTGATTTATGCTATTATTGATGTTTATTGATAATTTTAATAAATAAAATTCCATTAACCCATGTCTTTCCAAGTTTCCTAAATTTTTCTTATGAAGTGGGTTGAATGTATATGATTTAATGATGATGGAATTATGCTTAGATTGAGTTGAATAGTTGTTTTTTCTATTATTATCTATGTTTATCTATTGTGAATTGTTGAAGAATTGAGGAATGGTAATTGTCGCTTTGGAAAAAGGATAAGTTGACCTAACTTCATTGTTAATGTAGAATTGATATATAATTGTGATAGATTGATGTGTGATCAACTTATGGTGGAGGTGCTTATATGTTCAATGTATTTTGATGTAACACCCCGTAAAAACCTAGTAAGACCGAGCTAGGGATTGACTAAATCTAGTAGGTTGAACTAGAGCCTAACGTATGAACCTTGTAAGTTTATGTATAAATTGGAGATACAAAAGGGTCCAAAAATTTGGCTAAGTATAAGTTTAAGGGAGGGTTCAAGGAAGGTGAAAGGATTCACCTTCCTTAGAAGCTTCCTTGAATCAATGCCGTATCTAATTTTGACAAAGTATATTTTCAAGAGAGTGTTCAAGGGAGGTGAAAGGCATCACTGCCCTTAGAAGATCCCTTGAACAAATGCCTTAGCCGTGTGGGCAAAGAGATCATCCGTTCAACAGAGGCTTCAAGGCACGTGAAGTAGTTCACTGACATTAGAAGCTCTCGTGAACAATGCCATAGCCATTTGAGGCATAAAGGCAGTTCAGTTGAGGCTTCAAGGGACATAAAATAGTTCACTGTCCTTGAAGGGCCTCGTGAACTTTGCCTTAGCCATTTTTGGCAAGTTGGCAGTTCACGCTTGGGTTCAAGGGACTTGAAGCAGTCCATTGCCCTTAAAATGTCCCTTAAAGAATTACTTAGTTTTTTTTAGGGGCTTTAGACGTGAGGGTATGAAGAGAAGAAGGGCCCCACCGAATGGGGACCACCACGCGTGGGGGCTGCCCTAGTAAACTAGGCAGTGCACGTGTGCATGTGGGGGCCCACTGCCATGTACTCCCTTGTAGACTTATGCTTTAGCTTTAAAAAGCTAAAGGCATGTCCAAGAAAGTGTTTAAGGAAGGTACATCAATTCAAGGGCCTTAAGAGCTCCCTTGGTAATTGCCTTAGTTTTATTTGGGCAATCCAAGAGAGGCATAAAAAGGGGTAATTTCCTTTTTAGTCCAAATTAAATGGGTATAGTCTACATTACTTTTAAATAAATATATATATGGTATAAATAGGCCTTTTGAATACTCCCATGGATATGCCTTAGATTTAAAAAGCCAAAGGCAAAGACCAAGGCTAGTGGACCACTTCAAGGACGTTAAATGCTTCCTTAAACATTTCCTTAGTTTTTTTGGGTAAGTCCATATGTGCAGGGGCATTTTCATAATTATTATTTTTAAGTTAAATTAGAAAGTGCGTATATTTTATATTATTTCTAAATAACTATATGAGGGATTTTATATTAAAATATCCCCAAAATTAACCACTTTCAAAAACTCCCACGAAAAATAAAATTTTCATCTCTTCTCCAATAATTCTCTCTCTAGAAGTTCCTCCATTGAAGAACACCAAAAGCTTCAAGATTAGGGTTCAAGCTCCAAGGTTTTCACTCCAATTTCATGGCAAAGCTTTAACTAAGGTATGGGAGTCCTTTTTTCTTGGTTAGCTATCACCAAGAAGCCCTTTCAACTAGGTTTTCAAAGATCCCCAATTTCTAGGTTTTCAATCAAATTTGTGGGTCTCTTTCTAAAATCGATTCCATTGATCTATAATGGTTAATTATGATTATATATGAATGTTTGTGGATGAATTCATGTAATTGTTATGGATTTTGAACAAATTCCCACAAGACCCATGATTTCACTTCTTTCTCAAATCTAAACCCTAGTATGTCTTGAATGATGAATGAAGGATGAGAATCTTGTATCTTTTCATGTAATTAAGTATTGAATTTTGATGTTATCCTATCTGATGTATGAATATCACGAAAATAGGGTTGAATCTTGAAGAATGCCTTGATGGCTATGAATGAAGGCTTTCATTTGGTAAGTAGCCTTCTATTGAATTGTTGATCCACTTGTGGGGGAGATTTTTACTTATTATATATCCTTTGAATGAATGGTTTGATCCACTTGTGGTGGTGGTGCTTACTTGTTAGAATGAATTGTAGTGTTGAGACAAGGTCCCTCTTCCCTACAACCCAAGATATGACTAGGTATGATATGCTATGAATATGAATGAGATGTTATTAACATGGTATGGTCTATGTATTGAATTGTATGAGGTTCTATTTTGGAAGGACTCTACCCACATAAACCCCTATATGATTGTATGATCTTATACATGCTATGAATGACCTAGTTGAATGATGAATGTATCCATGCCTATTATGATGAAGGTTGGACATGTGGTATAGGATTCTTAAATGCAATATATGTGATTTGTGCATGACTTGGGATATTATGAGTGTGTTGTAATCCTTTTTGAAGGGAAGTTCCTTTAATGATAATGTTGTTGCTATTGTTCCATTGTGAGGACAACTGTGTATACACACACTCCATGCATAAATATGAATATGACATGTCTATGGTGTCAATTGAAAGGCTAATTCTCATATGCACGTTTATATACTATTATGCATGAAATGTACCTGACCATGAAGATATGACTATGTATGCTAAGATGTGAGTATGAATGTTATGTTATGATTATGCTAGTGTTGATATGTTGAATAAAAGGTAATTCTCATACACAATATATGAATATGAAATGAATGAACATTCTCACATGTTGTTGCTTCTATGATGAAACGTTATTCTCATCTTTGAAACCTTTGAGCTATATGATGAATGATGGGTTGAGTCCCTAATGCATTCCTTATTGAATTAAATTGTATGTAAAGGCTTAATACTACTTTAAAAGGGAATTCTGCTTAGCACCGAGTGAACATGAAAATGAGATGGAAGGATTTACGTTTAGCATGTCTGGCTTCCCATATGGGTCCGTTCTACGTTTAGCAAGTCTGGGTTCTCGATATATATGTTGTCTCATGAGATGGAAACCTTCTACGTTTAGCAAGTCCGGGTTTCTAGTAACAATCTCCTTGTTCCATAACTATGTTTTCCCACATAGGTATTAGCTGTTGGATCCACCTATAAGCTATTATGATGGTTCTACCTTGGCAAGTAGAACACTCACTTTTCGGTGTAGGGATAGAACATCGAAAAAGATGTCTTGGTAAGTTTGCTAAGTAGGAGTGGGGTTATGGGACTTCACTCATACATTGCACTAGTAGACCTGGTAGGATGTGGTTGATGGTTCCTTTACATATTGTAATGACATCAACGCATGCATGTATATTAAATGAATGGTTTCTATGAGTGACTTGTCTTTATATTCAAAAGGTACACATGATTGGTTCTCGACTTATGACTATTGTTTATAATGAGTTCTAAAGGATAAAGTGCATGACTAAGGTAGCCCTATAGGAGTTGTAGTTGTAACGCCCCTCAAAATGAAGTAGGATAAAGTAGAGCCTCACACGGGTTTTATGCATTAATAACTTGTTAAAATAATGAAGAATAGCCTTTTAATTTAGTTTTAAAAGAGTTTGGAAGTCAAACGTTAAGGGACGACCAAGACGTTTGGAAACTAGTCGTTTTACGTGTTGGTGTGTTCTAGTATGTTGTTCATGTTTTTACGTGTTGTTTGGAGTCTAAAATCAGTGGAGGTGACCCTAGTGTCTTAATAAATGTATTTAGGGTCAAAACGTCCAGGTACGACTCCCCAGGAACACCCTAAGGGTCCCCGAGGAGGACCCCAACCCTTGGCCAAACAAGCTGCCAAGGCAACTTGGAATTTGATCATGGAGGGAGCATGTCCGCGTTGCGGATTAGCTCCACCAAGGGCCAAATTTTTTGTCCACGTTGCAGACTCTTCTGTCTTGAAATTTAATTTCTAGAAATTTGTGAGAACACCTCCGCGTCACGGACTTGTTTCCCGACGAAATCTTCGACAATAAAACTCAAGTTTGACTTGTTTAAAAAGGTCCAACTAAGTGAGGGGTAGTTTGGGTAATTTAGGAAATTATTATAAATGGTTATTCTACCTATGTTAGGGTATTTTAAGTGGTTAAAACCTCAAAACCTAGGGTTGGACATCATTATTCCAATTGAACCTTCCCTCTCAAATAAACTTTCTCTAGAACTCCATGGAAGACATCTTTGAAGCTTCAAGCTAGGGGATGGGTTCCTACTGATTTCTCTTAAAATTTCTAAGGAAATTAATCACAAAGGTATGGGGATTTTATCTTTGATTCTCCTTTCAATCAAATAGCCAAATCAAAGTGATTTCAATTTTTTTCAACAACACTAAAATCCCCAATTTCAATTCTAAGCTTGGGTTATTGCATGAAATTATTTCAAAATGATATTTTATGTTAATATTGATGGTTTTAAGGTAAAAAACTCCATGAACCCTTGCATACCTTGAAACCCTAATTTTGGGTCTATTGATTATGAGCTAATAATGTGATATTAATGTGTATATTGTCATGGGGTTTTGATTTATGTATTTTTATATATTGAATTATGAGGAATTGATGGTCAATTGTGTTATATTGGATGTTGCCTTGAATGGTAATTGTGACCTAAGGTTTATGATGATGATGAAGTTCTCAATATATTACTGATTATATTATTTTATATATATATATGTTTTAGATGTTAGAATTGTGAGGTTTGATCCCTTTGAAAGTGGGGAGGTGCTTACTTTATAAGCTTGTCGAGATCAAGGCATTGTAGGCAATGTTGGATTATTATTGTTTTGAGTAAATGTGATTACGTGAAGGTAATGTGATATGATGTGAATTTTTGTATGGTCTAAGAGTATGAAGTGTGACCTTGTGTAGAGACTTTATGTGTTATACTTGGTTGTTGTCTTCTTTGAATGACTTATAATGAAGGTGAGGTTAGGATAGACTATGTTTACCTACTCTCACACCTAGTGAAGAATGAATGAACAGAATGAAAGAATGTGTGAATAAATGAAAAGAATGGGAGTTAATGCTAATGAATGAAAGTTGGGTCTATTGTAAGGATAGTCTCATAAAGTACTCCTTTAAATGAATGGGATTCCTAGATGAAATGTTTTCTCATCTTTGAATCCAAGAGCTTCCTAAATGAATGAATGTGGGCTAGGATGGGTACTCCTTCGTGATTTGAGATGAGAGTACTTAGTAGCAATCCTTATCCCTAAATGAATGACGGTGGGCTAGGATGGGTACTCCTTCGTGAGTTGAGATAAGAGTACTTAGTAGCAATCCTTCACCCTAAATGAATGAATATCCAAACTTCGTGGGGGAGTAATGTCTAGCACCGAGAGGATATGAAGATGGTTGGATACTCCTTCGTTAGTTGAGATGTGAGTATTTACTAGCAACCCTTGAGATGAGAGTACCTAGAAGCAATCCTTTTATCCCTTAACTATGTGCCCACGTAGGACTAGCTAGTGGTCACTACCACGTAAAGGCTAAAATAATGACCTTACCTTAGGCAAGTAGGGATCTCTCATCCGGTAAGGGTATTACCGAGATTCCATGTCAAGCTCCATGGTCTATGTCGGTTAAGGCTCTTCCCCCATATTAATGAATGAATGAACTAGGTCTTCTTTTGGGTGTACTACTTAGGATAGGTGGTGGAATGGGACATCATCTAGACATTGCACAAGTAGACATTTAAAAGAGATCTTGGTGTGTCTTTGTAATGCTAATGAATGAATGAGTCTCTTTGGGCTGATTAATGAAAGTGTTAGTCTTTGAGCATGCTAATGTGAAAGTGAGTCATAATGAATTGAATGTAAGTGCTTATGTTGAATTGAATGTATGCAATGATCTTATGTCATTAATGAGTGAAGTTGTCTAAATGCATTAAGTTGAATGAATAAGGGTTACTACTGTGATTCCATGTCAAGCTCCATGGTCTATGCCGGTTAAGGCTCTTCCCCCACACTAATGAATGAATGAACTAGGGTCTCTTAAGGGTATACTACTTAGTATAGGTGGTGGAATGGGACATCATCTAGACATTGCACAAGTAGACATTTCAGGGAGATCTTGGTGCATCTTAGTAATGATAATGAATGAATGAGTCTTATTGGGCTAATTAATGAAAGTGTTGGTCTTTGAGCATGCTAATGTGAAAGTGAGTCATAATGAATTGAATGTAAGTACTTATGGTGAATTGAATATATATGATGATCTTATGTCATTAATGAATGAAGTTGTCTAAATGCATTAAGTTAAGTGAACGATTATTTTGAGATGTGAATGAAGCTTTTCTCGTGTAGCCTTAAGTATCACTTGGGAGTGGTATGGATTGGTAGTATGGGCTTCCTCACCATGTCTTACTTAGGTGAGTCTTGGGATTAAATTTGATGAGTGTTCTAGCTTTATGAAATGACTTGTTGGCTTATGTGCTTATATGTCTCGTGTCATTAATTGGTGAAGGTTGAGGTATGCATGGTAAGTGTATTTTGTGTGACCTTAAGGCGGTGCCATTGTGTGGGTGATGGTATGAGACGTTGCCCATACATTGCACAAAGGTATTGCTTAAGGATTACTTAAGGTGGAGGTCCAAGGCAAGAAGGTAAAGGTAAATGGGTTATGTATGTTTATGAGGTATTGTGAAGTTTATGACTTTGTATTGTTGGTTGTGACTTGAAAGGTGCCTATTATGTTGATGTTCATGAGGTTTTATCAAAATGGCATGAAAGCATAACTTCCAAACAAATGTCCTTTTTAGCATGTTTTGCATATCCTCATACTTAGTACGTGTGTTGTACTAACCCCTTTCTTCTATTTTACTACAAGTGTAGGTTGTGGTAACTAGGAGGAGATTGTGCTTTGGAGTTGCTTGGATTGCTTTACTCTTCCTAGTCTTTGGTATGCCCTCATGATTCAAGGACTATGTTTAGAAGTTTCTTAGTCATTGTAATAGACACTTAAGTTTCATTTCATTTGTAAAGGGTCGTGTCCCTTAGTACGTTTTAAGTTCTTGTCTAAGATTGTCTAAAGAGACTTAGTAGTTCCGCTTGCGTATTGATATTTTCAAATGTTGATAACTCTTGAAGTCTTGTGGTTTTATTGAGTAAAAGTTTTAAATTCTTAGTGATTTGTATGATCTATGCTATGAATGAATGCTAAGGCTTGTATAAGACCTCCGAGAGGTTGAATACGCAAGTAACGGCTAGGGGGTGCTCTAGGGTCGTTACAAACTTGGTATCAGAGCAAAAGGTTTTAAACATTACTTTTAGGTTCAAAGTCTCGAAAGCCACGTCTAGTAGAGTCTTGTTCATCGGTGTGAGTCGCGACACATCTGTGAGCGAGAGGCTATAGGACGATAGAAGTTTCACTTTCTTTCATTATTCTTTATGTCATGCCTTAGAGTTATGTCTGTAAGTGTCCTTTTCCTAATTCGTCTCTTGTGTTTATAGGATATGAAAACGAGGGCTAACTGGAGGAGGGCGGAAGAGGAGATAGATGATGGGGGAGTTCCTCCCCAAAGAATGCAAGGTGACCAAGCTCCTTTAGGTAGGGAAGAGAATGTGGTTTCGGTGGTTCCCCCGGATATGACTAAATAGGGAGATTAGAGAGGCTTTTCTCTCCCTAGCTCGTGCCATGACTACTCAAGCAAATAGAGATGTGAGGCCTATGGTGAATGCTAATGGGACTACCGTGGCCTCAAGGTTAAGGGATTTTCACAAGGATGAACCCTCCTACCTTCTTTTGGGTTCTAAAGGTAGAGGAAGGACCCACAAAACTTTATAGATGAGGTGTTTAAGATTGTGGATGCAATGGAGTGACTCCTAAGGAGAAGGCGGAGTTGGCTTCCTACTAACTCAAGGATGTAGCTCAAGTGTGGTTTGAGAAATGGAGGGATGAGAGACCTATAATGGCTGACCCAATAGATGGGGGAGTGTTTAAGACGGCCTTTCTTGATAGGTTTTTCCCCTTAGAGTTGAGGGAACAAAAGTTAGTTGAGTTCATGAACCTACGTCAAGGGAATATGAGTGTGAAAGAGTACTCTCTAAAGTTTACCCAACTCTCTAAGTATGCTCCTACCTTAGTAGCAAATTCTAGGGCTAGAATGAATAAGTTTGTGATGGGGGTTACCAGTTTGCTTGAAGAAAAGTGTCGTACGGCCATGCTCCATAATGATATGAATATCTCTAGGCTTATGGTTTATGCTCAACAACTTGAGGAGACGAAGCTTAGGAAGATGAATAGATAAATGAAAAGGGCTAGGCCAGATGAACAAAAAAAATCTAGGTCTAAGAAGAGGTTGTATAACAAAAATTCTTCAATGGTCAACAATGATAGGGTGTCTAACCCTAAACCTCAAATAGGGAATGGAGGTGGTTCTACTTTTTAGAGGCCTAGGTGTGCTACTTGTGGAAAGCAACATTTGGGCAAGTGTCTTGCCGGTACGGATGGGTGCTTTGGATGTGGGAGTAAGGGTCATAAGATGAGAGATTGCCCTACACTTAAGACAAAAGGGAAAGAGACCAATCAAGTTGCTCATGATGGTCCGGATCCAAATGCTCTTAAGAGGAACCGTTTCTATATGCTTCAAGCTAACAAGGATAAGGGAACAAATGAAGGTAAGTCAATTTTCTTTGTTGTTTTATGATAACCTTAGATGGGTTTACCCTAAGTGGGGGATGATGATTTGAGTAGTAAGGTTGTTGATATCCTTATCTTTTCCTTCTATTCTACTTCAAGCTTGAAACAAAAAGTTCTTAGTAGCAAGTTGCATGTTGGAGTCTTATGTGAGTTGAGTTTACATATTCTCCTTATGATGTGCATATTTTAGTTGAATTCTTGTTTAAATAAATAAATGAGTTTTCATGATTATGTCCCTCATGATTTATATGCATTTATGAAGAATTCTTTAAATTGCTCCATGATGGGCCTAGTTGAGCATGCCTTGATGTGATCTTTATGTTGCATGATTATGCTCTTGAGAGAAATTGTATGGTGAGCCTATAAATGTTGTAATGAGCATGATATGCTATGGAGAAGGAAGTTCCTCCAATGAAATGAGAAATGGTAAATTTTGGTACATATTGAGTGGTAGAGTTATTCCTACTTCCTAGAATTGCATGAAAGTCTCGTTGTAATGCTTTTATGTGGAGTTGATGTTACCTCCTTGATGTGTGCTGTAGTAATGATATTACATACTTGTTGTGGGCTGCTAGACCTAGATTCTTTACTTTATAATGTTTGAAGTGTCATTCGAGGGCGAATGTTCCCAAGTGGGGGATATTGTAATGCCCCTCAAAATGAAGTAGGATAAAGTAGAGCCTCACACAGGTTTTATGAATTAATAACTTTTTAAATAATGAAGAATAGTCTTTTAAGTTAGTTTTAAAGAGCATGTAAGTCAAACGTCAAGGGACGACCAAGACGTTCGGAAACTAGTCGTTTACGTGTCAATGTGTTCTAGTATGCTATTCATGTTTTTATGTGTTGTTTGAAGTCTAAAATCAGTGAAGGTCACCCTAGTGTCTTAATAAATGTATTTAGGGTCAAAAAATCCGGGTATGACTCCCCGGGACCACCCTAGGGATCCCCGAGGAGGACCCCAACCCTTGGCCAAACAAGCTGCCAAGGCAGCTTGGAATTTGCTCATGGAGGCAGAATGTCCGCGTTGCGGACTAGCTCCACCAAGGGCCATAAGTTTGGTCCGCACCGCGGACTCTTCTGTCTCGAAATTTAATTTCCAGAAACTTGTGGGAACACCTTAGCGTCGCAGACTTGTATCCCGACGAAATCTGCGAAAATAAAACTCAAGTTTGACTTGTTTAAAAAGGTCCAACTAAGTGAGGGGTACTTTGGGGAATTATTATAAATGGTTATTCTACTTATTTTAGGGTATTTTAAGTAGTTAAAACCCCAAAACCTAGGTTTGGACCTCATCATTCCAATTGAACCTTCCCTCTCAAATAAACTCTCTCTAGAACTCCATGGAAGACATCTTTGAATCTTCAAGCTAGGGGATGGGTTCCTACTGATTTCTCTTAAAATTTCTAAGGAAATTAATCACAAAGGTATGGGGATTTTATCTTTAATTGTCCTTTAAATCAAAGAGCCAAATCAAAGTGATTTCAATGTTTTTCAGAAACACTAAAAACCCCAATTTCAATTCTAAGCTTGGGTTCTTACATGAAAATATTTCAAATGATATTTTATGTTAATATTGATGGTTTTAAGGTCAAAAACTCCATGAACCCTTGCATACCTTGAAACCCTAATTTTGGGTCTAAAGTAGGTCTATTGATTATGAGCAAATAATGTGATATTATTGTGTAGATTGTTATGGACTTTTGTTTTATGTATTGTTCTATATTGAATTATGAGTAATTGATGGTCAATTGTGTTATATTGGATGGTGGCCTTGAATGGGCAATTGTGACCTAAGGTTGATGATGATGATGAAGTTGTGAATAGATTATTGATCCTAGTATTTTATATATATATATATATATATATATGTTACAGATGTTAGAATTGTGAGGTTTGATCCCTTTGAAAGTGGGGAGGTGTTTACTTTATAAGAATGTTGTGACCATGGCCTTGTAGGCAAAGTTGGATGATTGTTGTTTTGAGTAAATGTGATTATTTGAAGGTAATGTGATATGATGTGAATTTGTGTATGGTCTAAGAGTATTTACTGTGACCTTGTGTAGAGACTTTATGTGTTATATTTGGTTGTTGTCTTCTTTGAACTACTTATAATGAAGGTGAAGTTAGGATAGACTATGTTTACCTAGTGAAGCATGAATGAAAAGAATGAAAGAATGTGTGAATGAATGAAGAGAATGGGATTTAATGCTAATGAATGAAAGTTGGATCTATTGTAAGGATAGTCTCATAAAGTACTCCTTTAAATGAATGGGGTTCCTAGATGAAAGGTTTTCTCATCTTTGAATCCAAGACCTTCCTAAATGAATGAATGTGGGCTAGGATGGGTACTCCTTCATGATTTGAGATGAGAGTACTTAGTAGCAATCCTTATCCCTAAATGAACGAAGGTGGGCTAGGATGGGTACTCCTTCGTGAGTTGAGATGAGAGTACTTAGTAGCAATCCTTCACCCTAAATGAATGAATGTCCAAACTCCGTGGGGGAGTAATGTCTAGCACCGAGAGGATATGAAGATGGGTGGATACTCTTTCGTTAGTTGAGATGTGAGTATTTAGTAGCAACCCTTGAGATGAGAGTACCTAGAAGCAATCCTTGTATCCCTTAACTATGTGCCCACATAGGGACTAGCTAGTGGTCTCTACCACGTAAAGGCTAAAAGAATGACCCTACCTTAGGCAAGTAGGGATCCCTCATCCGGTATGGGTATTAACGGGATTCCTTATCAAGCTCTATGGTCTATGTCGGTTAAGGCTCTTCCCCCACATTAATGAATGAATGAACTAGGGTCTCTTAAGGGTGTACTACTTAGGATAGGTGGTGGAATGGGACATCATCTAGTCATTGCACAAGTAGACATTTAAGGGAGATCTTGGTGTGTCTTAGTAATGATAATGAATGAATGAGTCTTATTGGGCTAATTAATAGAAATGTTGGTCTTCGAGCATGCTAATGTAGAAAGTGAGTCATAATGAATTGAATGTAAGTGCTTATGTTGAATTGAATGTATGCAATGATCTTATGTCATTAATGAGTGAAGTTGTCTAAATGCATTAAGTTGAATGAACGATTATATTGAGATGTGAATAAAGCTTGTCTTGTGTAATGTTAAGGATCACTTGGGTGTGGTATGGAGAGGTAGTATGGGCTGCCTGACCATGTCTTACTTAGGTGAGTCTTGGGATGACATTTGATGAGTGTTCTACCTTTATGAGGAGATTGTGCTTTGGAGTTGCTTGGATTGCTTTACTCTTCCAAGTCTTTGGTATGTCCTTAAGATTCGAGTACTATGTTTAGAAGTTTTTTAGTCATTGTAATAGACACTTAAGTTTCATTTCATTTGTAAAGGGTCGTGTCCCTTAGTACGTTTTAAGTTCTTGTCTAAGATTGGCTAAAGACACTTAGTAGTTTCGCTTGCGTATTGATGTTTTCAAATGTTGATGACTCTTGAAGTCTTATGGTTTTATTGAGTAAAAGTTTTAAATTCTTAGTGATTTGTATGATCTATGCGATGAATGAATGCTAAGTCTTGTTATAAGACCTCCGAGAGGTCGAATACGCATGTAACGGCTAGGGATTGCTCTCGGGTCGTTACAGTAGCGACCCTTTTTAAAGAGACCTAATTTATACTTGCGACATTCAAAAGAGATTAACGAGGGCATACTGATTATAATCTAGTAGAGGGATTAGATTCATAATGACCTCCGAAAAGTAATTTAAGCAAATAACCGTCGAGATTTTCATGTACATATATTATCCTCACACTCAAGGATGAAGTAACAAGAATATTACAAGCTTCCGAGTACCGAAATCAGCCTGCTCATGCTTGTCACAAACATTCGAAACAAATAGTAAATTTAGTATATTACAAGACTTGGGTTTACACACCCCAAAAAGATAATAACGTATAGCGATACTTAAATTACAACCCATGGTGACATGACCAAATCATCCCTCAAATTCTCATGTAAATATACAAAACATAGATTATGTACAAGTTCCCAAGTTTATACAAAATATAGATGCCTATATGCAAATGTGATCTTCCTTAAAGATTTCAAAATCTCCATCTTCAATGGCCAACTTCAAGCATCCTTTCGATCATTCCTACGATAGGAACAACTATCGCTAAGCATATAGCTTAGTGGTGTAAAAACTTGTAACACCCCGTATTCTACGTGTATTAGTTCTATTTATATGATGCTTATAAATTGCATTGTGTTATAGTTATGGACTCGGTTTCCTATGCGACTAGTGACAATAGAATAGGTTTAAAGTGAACTATCTGTGGATTTTGATGCGACCTGATTAAGTTGACGTCGATGGAAGTATTTAAACTTGAGATCATAAGGTGGTATTTGAGTCTAAAGTTTAATGCGACATACTATATATAAGTTTTAAGTTTAGTTAAAGGTATAAAGGTCTAGAAATGGAATAAAATATTGAGGTGCTTGCTTGACATAACTAAGGTAGTAGGTGACAAGTAGGCGCATCACCTACTTTGACTTATTGACCAGCCCAAAGGATCAAGTAGGTGCATCACCTACTAAGAATCTTTTGACCATGTTATTGGGCCAAGTACACTAAACCTACTTGCATTAATCTGGCCCAAGTTGAATAGAAAAATAAATGGACAGCCAAGGCCAAATCTTTCCAAGCCCACAAGAAATAAAGTGAATCGAAAAGTAGGTGCATCACCTACTTAAATGTGTGGACTAAATTAAAGACACATGATGGCTGAAAATGAAATACAAGAAAGGTGGCAAAAGAGAATCTATTAAGGGCAAAAATCTGATACAAATATCTCATTTTCCTCTTATCCAAATTTTAAGCTCTCAAGTTCATTTATAGAACTCTCTCAATATGAAACAGCCACCCAATATTCCCACTAGGGTTCTAACTATTTTTCATCTTGTTTCTTCTAAAGCAGCCACAAGATCACCTTCTCTCCTTTATTGTTTCAAGTATATTGGATAGTTCTTCAAGGGGAGTGAACTAGAGATTGCTATATGTGTTGGCAGCCAAGGTTCTGCCACTCTCTTCCAAAGATTAAAAGAAGGTTACAAAATCAGTAATTGAAGGAGAATAACAGATTTAGATAACCAAGGTAAGGGCACTGCCACAACCTCTAATTATTAGTTTATTTGAGAATCTAGACTTACTTGTTTATTGCAACTCATGGGATGGTGATTGAAAACCATAAATTCAAGTCTTTTGATTATTCTTGAGTGTTGAGGACTGCTATTGTATTGATTTGTTTATGGGAGGTCATGGATGTACTTATAGAATGATTGCGGAAAGTTGTAGGGGGCATATTTACAAGCTATGGTGATGCACCATTATATTAAAGTTTTAGTAAGCTCACTACCCGTTCCATGGGAAGGTTGTTTCATGTAAATAACTATAACCGACATAATTTGTGAAAGAAAACAATCAATTAGAAAGACTATGGGCTGGCTGCCTAGCTACTGTTTTGATGAGTTGAAATATCTTGAGTTGGTTGGTAAGCTGCTAATATTAGCCTTAATGATTGGTTGTTGTAGATGAAGACTATGATGTTAAAGGACATGTTGACACTTCGTAGGCTATAGGATTGGGAATTGAGGTATGTAAGGCTATTTGATTTCCTATTTCTTTGGCATGAATCCAACACTTGTATTACAATGTAAGCTTTCTAAGTGCCCTTGGTAGTGACTAATCCATATTTGCAGTTCCTACTCCCTAGAGTATCAAAGTGAGTACTCTAATATGAGTTTATCACTAAATGTACATGCTTACTCTGCCAAGTATAATGCATGCAGGGTTTAAACTTGTTTCATCATCAAAGTACCCTTGGCACGTATTCATTCCCCTTATACAAATCAAAATGATCCTAGATTACACATGGTACATATGTACATATGTTGGATATATGATCAGCCCATATCTTGCCAACTTGCTTCAATTGTCTATTCCATCATATATGTCATCTTTGCACATGTTCATATGTTCCCTTTATTGGTTATTACTCCCATTGTGTTAGACGAAAATGTTTCACAAGATCTCTACTTGCTCTATTGTACATTTTATATGTACTTGCTTGGAATATGTATCCGTCCTTCAGTTGAATTTGCCCACGTTCTCCCTTGGTTCCATGTTCAGGTATACCTTGTATTTTATATTAGTTAGTGAGTATTTGGCTATCCTATAGAGTTCAAACTTCTTGGCTGAATGTTAAATGTCTTCACTTGATATGTGCTTCAATTTGAGTTGTCAAAATGCTTACTGAGTCATATAAGCTCCTAAGTATTACACGTTGATGTCACATTTGCTTCCCCAAGTCATTGTTATTATCATAAGTCCATATTCATATGTCCTCTACTACTGGTCCATAGTTCCAAATCTCAACAATGATTATGAATCACCAAAACAACAATCTCAAAGATTAAAGAATCTAAGTGAGGCAATCTGTATAATTATGGGTCATCCTCTTCTACCACTGATTAGCTGGTCATTTGTATCATATGTCTTATAAATTTTATAATGCACAAAAAAGTAAAGAAAAGAATGTAACATACACGATTCCACAAGTATAAGCAGCGGTGGTCTATAATATTTATCTATTGGTATTTGGTTTCACTTGAGCTCTGATTTTACATATGATTGTAATATGCCTTACATATTCACTACATTCTTTCGTATTGATGTCCATTATTGGGAATGCTCAATTTCATGTTGTAGGTACAGGTACTCAACTAGAAGATCTCCCTAATAGAAGCACATGATACTCAGTAGTTGTTGGTGAGCTTCAGGTTGATTCGGGGCTTTGCCGAGTCTTTACTATGCGTATTTTCATAGTGATACAGTCATGGATTCCAGTAGAGGCTTTGTGGACATTGTAAAGCTATCATCTGTATTCATAATTTCACTTGTCACAAGTATCGGTTCAACTAGTCAACAGTTGTTGTATATGAAGCTTCTCACCAGTAAATCTATCTGCATAGTAGTTTAGTCTCTCATCATAGGTCACTTGTAAATCATGTGTTCATATGGTACTTGTCTGCCTCACCTAAGGTTGGGGTGTGACAAAACTATAGGTTCTGAGCCCTAAAATTTGCCAAGTTATCAATCTCAAGTAAACGGCAGCATAATTGAACATAATAAATAAATCAAGTAAACAATACATAAAGAGTATCAAGTTCAATATTTAAAGATCCAAATGTCAAGAAGTCTCTTAGCACAGTTTTCCAAAAGATTCAACAACAAGGCTCGCCCAATATATACATCACATCGTCACACCAAGCACATGCGATATCAACAAGGGTCATAACCCAATAATCAAGAGAACCAAGAACCATATTAAAAATGGCTTTCTAGTTCGTACTTAAAATGGACAACTTCCATTCTTAAGACGGACTAAAAATTCAGAGTGAAGATGGTAAATGATCCGAATCAAGAGGCATGCCAAGAGTGACAAAGTCACACCCACAAGAAGGACAAGGTCCCAACAAGAGTGCCAAGTGATCAAACAATCCGTACAAGTGGGCGAGTTACACAAGCGTCTTTAATGTATTAAAGAATACCAATACGACACTGCATAGTAACAAGAGGTAAACAAGGTACCAAAGTAAGATTTCAGATATACCAGCTGGTAAAAGAGTACAAGTATAAGTTTATACACAGACCTCAGTTCCTTAGCGCAAAAACAGTCCAACACGACTTCACGAGTTCAAATAGTAGACCAACCAGCGTATCAAAATGTTCAACTCGTACACGAGGATATACAACCTTAAAAAATGAATTCAATAACTTATTTACTTTCTAGTAGATCAATAATGATGGCGTAACACAGGGTTATCATCACAAGTAAACCTAGCCTGTACAATAACTATACTCCCAAAACAGATATTCTGCCCAATAAATGCACTACATGTCGCAACATATATTTGAAACAGAAAATGGCTAAAATGTAATTTATATCCTTCATAAAAGATGTAGGTACATCTCTTAAGCTTGCAAATAATCAAGAATCACCACAAAATACGCTTTGTACAAAAAGATATAATCAAAACACTAACAGTTGAACGTACAGGATTTCTAATTCCAGAATCTGGACAGAACTTGGCGTATGTTGCGTCCCTTATTTCGTATCCATAACAGCTAAATTAGAATTTTACATAACCACAAGAGTTGTAGGTCTACGAATTATCTTTCCAAAACATATTTATTCACTGTAAACTAAGTTCTTTTGAATGAGATATGCATAAAATACCAAACACTACCCAGCTCAGAAGCAGATTTCGTCACTTACCAAAAGGAAGTGTGTGTGTGACGGATTCCAGACAAAAGGACTTAGTTTTTCTCTTGATTTTGAAGAACAACTGTTTAGATAATGTTATAATGTTCTTAGACTTGAGGGAAAACGAATTAAACCAAAGGTGGTGTAAAGATATATAGCTACAAAAGTTATCCTTGTCACATGGGCAGATGTCACCAAAAGGGGCTGCCCAAACAAATAGACGGCTTCCCAAAAAGCATACACATATAACTATTTTTATGTACTTTATACCCACACTTCCAATGTATAAGTAAGTATAATTAGATAATTATGAAAATACCCCCATACAATACCTTAATTTACGATAAAAATTTATGCTAAGCAAGTTTGCAAATCACAACATTTCAAGTTCCAAAAATGAGAATAAAACATATTCTAGTAATTATGAGATGATGTAACGACATACAACTATTTGTTTAAGCATTTAGGGGTGTTACAACTCTCTTCTCCTTAAAGAAATTTTGTCTAGAAATTTACCTTAAACTAGTCCCGAAACAAGCGTGGATACTGGGTTCTCATGTCTTCTTCTCTTTCCCAGGTAGCTTCCTTTCCAGAATGGTTCCTCCAAAGTACCTTTACTAAAGGGATTCTCTTGTTCATAAGTTGCTTTACTTCTCGAGCTTGAATTAGGATAGGTTCTTCATTATACGTCATGTCAGGATTAACCTCAATAGATTCAACTGGAAGAACACGAGATGGATAAGAATGATATCTTCTAAGCATAGAAACATGGAAGACATTGTGGATCTTGTCTAACTCAGGTGGCAAAGACAATTTATATGCAGCTGGTCCAACCCTTTCAAGTATCTCATAAGGTCTGATAAATCGGGACTAAGTTTTCCTTTTTGGCCAAATCTCATATTTTTTTTCCATGGAGACACCTTTAAGAATACTTTATCTCCAACTTGATATTCAATGTCACGCCTTTTAAGATCAGCATACGACTTTTGTCTATCTGAAGAAATTTTTAGATGATATTTGATAATTTTTACCTTGTCCTCTGTTTGTTGCACAATTTCAAGACCAACAAGCTTTCTTTCACAAACTTCACTCCAACAAAGAGGGGTCCGGCATTTTCTTCCGCATAAGGCTTCATAGGGAGGCATTCCAATACTCAATGGTAACTATTATTGTAAGCAAATTCTATCAAAGCTAAGTGTTTGTCCCAACTACCCTCAAGCTCTATAATGCAAGCTCAAAGCATATCCTCCAAAATTTGTATCACTCTTTCCGACTGGCCGTCTGTTTGAGGATGGAACGAAGTGCTAAACCTCAACTTAGTACCCAAAGCTTCCTGCAAGCTACCCAAAAATCTAGATGTAAAACATGGGTCCCGATCTGATACAATAGACACAGGGATCCCATGTAGTCTTACAATCTCATTAATATACAACTCGGCTAAACGCTCAAGTGAGTAATCCATCCTGATTGCTAATAAGTGAGCACACTTGGTTAGTCTATCCACAATCAACCATATTGCATCATGATCTCTCTGAGTGCGAGGAAGTCCAGAAACAAAGTCCATAGTTATTCTCTCCCATTTCCATTCTGGCATCGACAAGGGTTGTAGTAAACCCACTAGGACTTGATGTTCTACCTTTACTTGTTGACAAACCAAACATTTTGAGACAAACTCCACAATGTCTCTCTTCATACGATTCCACCAATAATTTTCGTTGATGGTCGGGTACATCTTTGTACCTCTAGGATGATTGCATATGGTGAAGTATGTGCTTCATTCAATATTTATCCCCTCAATTTGTCATCATTAGGGACACATAACCTGTTTTAATAAAATAAGCCACCATCCTCTGTAAATGTAAAATCAAGTTTTTCCCCGCTTTGAACTTCTCTGGTCAATTTTACAAGTTTCTCATCTAGTATTTGTGCTTCTTTCACCTGTTCAAGTAATATTGTCTTACTTGTAAATTAGCAATAGCTGAACCATCTGAATTAAGTGTAAAACTGTAACAACCGACGATTTGAAATAATTATGAAGAGGCTTAGAATTGGAAATAGTCATTTTTGGAAAGATTTAAAAATCTGGAAATTTGGCTAAGTATGGAAAGAGGTGAGTTTTTGGCCAACTTGGAGCAGTCATAACTACTAGCTCAGGATGAGTTAGGTGTAGTTCCAGTTATGGTTGCAAAGCTCGTGGAATGATCTTTCCAACGCCACCGAGTTTGCTCGATTCCGAGTTCGTATGAGTGAGTTATGCCCTTTCGAAGTTGGGCTGTTGGT
>NW_006239041.1:1556061-1560365 GCF_000226075.1 Solanum tuberosum
AGTTGGCAGGGAATCCGTCCGGAAATTTTAAGGGCATTTTGGTCTTTTCCCTAGCCATTCCTTTTGGAGTTATATTGTTTTGTTAGGCTTATTTTGGATCATTTTTGTCCCATTTTTAAAAAGATTGAGGGCTACGGCTTGAGAGTGAAGAGGAGAAGAAGAGGAGAAAGAAAAGATGGAGCAAGGAGATCAAGCAAGTTTCGTCGTGGTTATTGTCGGGGGTGATCCCTACTAGGTATGTGAGTCCATAGGGTTGGGTTGGTTCTTTCCCCCACCCTCCAAACTTGTTTTATTATTGTCAAAGAAGGATTTGGTTGTGTTGTTGAAGTTGTTGGTTGTGTTGTTGATGTTGTTGTTTGTGTTGTTGAAGTCCCTTGTTGTTTTGGGCATGTTTTTGGTAAGGTTTCTAGCTAAATCTATGGTATGTTGAGGTATTTGATGATCCTTAGTGTTTGGGGTTGAAACCCTTGAAGTAAGGGTGGTTTAGAATTGGCAAAACAAGGGAGAAAAGTCAAGTTTCTGTGGAGGGGGTTGGCGCGTCGCGCCTGCCAGCGTGCCCTAAAACGGGTTTTGAAGTTTCCCCCTTGGGGCGGCGCGCCTCTCAGTACGCTAGCAGTCCCCCTCTGAAGTTTTTGGTCTGGCGCTCCGCGCCTCTCATAGCGCCAAGAGCGCCAGGTTTCCCCATTCATTCCCCACTTTCTTATGCATGATCTTAGGTATTGTACCTATGTTTCCTAGTTGTTTCCAACACTCCAAATTGCGTCTAAACGTCAAGAACTCATCTATAACATGTGATCAAAACCTTGAATTCATAATTCAATTCAAGGAGAGTTAGCTTCCAAGTCAAGTGAAGTTAAGAGTTAAGTTCTAGAGTTAAGAAGTAAGTCAAGCAAGTCTTCAAGGTTGTTCAAGAGTCTTTATTGAACGTTTTAACTTCATTTTAAGACTCAAGTTTCAAGTCAAGAAAAGAGCTTAGAGTTTCAAGCTAAGTAAAAAGTCTCAAGTTTCAAGTCAAGACAAGAGTTTAAGTTGAGTTCATTTCTCAAAGGCTACTAGGGAACTATGTATTCCCAAAGAAGTGTCTATACGTTTTTACATTTGAGTAAGAAAGGGACTATGATTTCTAAGTGAGCCTTTGGGCTAGATTTTGAGTAATTAGCTCAACTAAAGAAAGATGTGTTTAAAACACTTATGAGCTAAAGTATTTTGGGAGTAGTATCGAGCACCGATTTGGGGACGCGAGTTCATATTAAACTCAACTCTCCATAAGAACCATGTAGCCAACATGGGAGTTAACGGGTCATACTTTTTTCCGTACAGTTAAGCTAGTGGATCCACCTAGTAAAGTTAGCTTCCTATATCACGGCAAGGTATAGGATGGTCATCGGGCAACGTGAGGTAAAACGTTATATCACCACTCAGATTCATAGTGGGTTAGAGAAACTCCCACAGTAAAAAGAGCTTGTTTCCTCGAGGAGTTCTGCTTAGTGTGGATGGGGGTATGAGACTTCATTCATGCATTGCACAAGTAGACTATGAGAGGAAGCATGGTATTTTCATGATATTATAAAATATGATTTTCACGTCATGTCTTAAGAGTTTTACAAGCTTTATATATTGCATGTGTCTTATTGCTTTATATATTGAGTTCAGTTAGTTATGAGTTGAACAGAGCCAAGGTAAGTATTCTCTTGTACTCCTTTCAAGCTTTAGTTGTGGTTTAGCTTTCCAACTCGCATACTCGTACATTCCATGTACTGATGCCAGTTGTCCTACATCTTATGACGATGCAGACACAGGTACTTCGGATCAGCATCCTGCACGCCGTTGATCCAGTTGGGAACTCCAGAGTCAGTGGTTAGCCTCCTTGCTTCCCGGAGGACTCGGTTGTTTTGATCTTTAGTTTTGTTTTAATTAGGGTCTTGTGGGGTCTGTCCCAACATCCATATCAGTATTGTAGAGGCTTCATAGGCAGTTAGTCAGTTAGTATTGAGTCTCTGATATATGTATTTAGGTAAATATTCTATTTTGAGACTCAAATTGACTTTTGGCATGTTATATATCAGTTAGTTGTTTTATAACCTTTCATTGAATTGAGTTGTGCTATTGAGTTAAGTTTCTGCTGAGTTAAGAAAGCCAGGCCAAGGGTTCGCTTGGGGCCTGCAATGGCCTCCGAGTATCGGTCCTACCCAGGGTGTAGGCTCGGGGCGTGACAAACTTGTTATCAGAGCACAGAGTTCAAGAGTCCTAGGGAGTCTATGAAGTCATGTCTGTAGAGTCCTAGTTATTGATGTGAAGCGTGCCACATCTATAATTGGGAGGCTACAACATTTAGGAAGATTTCTCACTTATTTCACACTAATCTCGTGCGTTAGAGTTGATCCCTGAAAAGTTTCTTTCTAATCCGTGCTTGCGCGTGTTTTCAGATAGTTATGCCTCCACGAAGAGTTGGCAGAGGGCGTCTTCCTACACATTATGTTGATGAGCAAGAGTTACCTTATGCCCCGGGAGGGCAACCACAAGGGGATGTTTCTAATGCCAAGTTCAGAGAGGCAATTAGGATGTTGAGTCAAGCTGTAACTAATTAGATTGGTCAGAAAATGGGAGCTAGACATGAGGGAGCTGACACTTCAAGGATTCGTGAGTTCTTGGGGATGAATCCTCCGAGTTTCTTTGGTTCGAGTACTACTAAGAATCCAGAGCACTTCATTGAGGAGTTGAAGAAGATTTTTGATGTGATGCATGTGGCAGATACTGAGCGGGTTGAACTAGCTGCGTATCAATTGAATGAAATTGCTAGAGCTTGGTTCGACCAGTGGAAATGGGGCAAAGTTGAGAATGCACCACCTGCGAGTTGGACCTGTTTTGAGGAATCTTTCTTGGGGCATTTCTTTCCACGAGAATTGAAAGAGGCCAAGGTACATGAGTTCCTCACACTTAAGCAGGAGTCTTTGAGTGTTCATGAGTATAGTTTGAAGTTCACCCAACTATCCCGCTATGCTCCGGAGATGGTTGTGGATATGAGAAAGAGAATGAGTTTGTTTGTTGCTGGGCTGTCTCGGTTGTCGAGTAAGGAAGGTAGGGCTGCAATGCTTATCGGGGACATGGACATATCGAGGTTGATGGTCTATGTGCAGCAAGTTGAGGAAGAAAAGCTGAGGGACAGAGAAGAGTTCAGAAATAAGAGAGCTAAGACCGGTAATGCGTCCGGGCAACAGAAAGGTAATGCGAACCATTCATCCTCTCAGCAAAGGCAAAGGGGACCTGCTCCATCACCTGTTAGTGCACATGTACCCAGAAATAAAAGTGAGTATGCGGGACAGAATTCGCAGAACTTCAGAGCTAGACCTGCACAGTCTCAGAATAGTATAGCACAAGGAAGTAACCGGGGTCTTGCATGTGCTAGGTGTGGTAGAGTCCATCCAGGGAAGTGTCATCAAGGCCAGACAGGTTGCTTCAAGTGTGGACAAGAGGGTAACTTCATGAAGGAGTTCCCAAAGAACAATCAAGGTAGTGGAAATCTGGGCAGTAGGGCCCATTCTTCATCAGTTGCTCCCCCAGACAGGACTGCACCTAGAGGAGCTACTTCTAGTATTGATGGAGGAGCAAATTGCCTCTATGCCATCACCAGTCGTCATGAGCAAGAAAATTCTCCAAATGTTGTCACTGTTATGATCAAAGTCTTTGCTTTTAATGTGTATGCATTGTTAGATCCAAGGGCAAGTTTATCTTTTGTAACTCCTTATGTTGCGAATAAGTTTGATGTTCTTCCTGAAAGACTTTGTGAACCCTTTTGTGTTTCTACACCTGTTGGGGATTCTATATTAGCAGAAAGAGTTTATCGTGATTGTCCTGTTTCCATCAATCACAAGAGCACCATGGCTGATTTGGTTGAATTAGACATGGTAGATTTCGATGTCATTCTAGGTATGGATTGGCTCCATGCGAGTTATGCATCGATAGATTGTAGAACTCGAATGGTCAAATTTCAGTTTCCTAATGAGCCAGTCTTAGAGTGGAGTAGTAGTTCAGCAGTGCCCAAGGGTCGTTTTATTTCATACCTTAAGGCAAGAAAGTTAGTTTCAAAGGGTTGTATCTATCACTTAGTTCGAGTTCATGACTCTAGTGTTGAGATACCTCCTTTTCAGTCAGTTCCTATAGTAAGAGAGTTTCCAGAAGTTTTTCCTGATGATCTACCCGGAATTCCTCCTGAGAGAGAAATAGATTTCGGCATAGATCTCATTCCAGACACTCGTCCCATCTCTATTCCGCCCTATAGGATGGCACCAGCAGAGTTGAAAGAG
>NW_006239041.1:1561583-1562279 GCF_000226075.1 Solanum tuberosum
AGTTAGCAAGACATGTGCACAGACTGGCATGCCTGGGAGTCAGACTTACGGATTCCACAGAAGGAGGCATATCGGTGACAAACGGGGCCAAGTCATCATTAGTGTCAGAAGTGAAAGAGAAACAAGACTAAGATCCCATTTTGCTTGAGTTGAAGGCAAATGTTCAAAAGCAAAGGGTATTAGCTTTTGAACAAGGGGGAGATGGTGTATTGAGATATCAAGGAAGATTGTGTGTACCTATGATGGATGAACTCCAAGAGAGGATCATGGAGAAAGCTATAGCTCCAGATATTCCATTCATCCGGGTTCCACAAAGATGTACCGTGACTTGAAAGAAGTTTATTGGTGGAATGGAATGAAGAAGGGCATTGCAGAGTTTGTTGCTAAGTGTCCAAATTGCCAACAACTGAAAGTCGAGCACCAAAGGCCCGGTGGTTTTGCTCAGAGGGTAGAACTTCCAAAATGGAAGTGGGAGATGATCAATATGGATTTCATCACAGGGTTGCCTAGATCTCGCAGACAACATAATTCTATTTGGGTAATTGTCGACCGAATGACAAAGTCTGCCCATTTTCTGTCAGTAAAGATTACCCATTCAGCAGAAGATTATGCCAAGTTGTATATTCAAGAGATAGTGAGACTTCATGGAGTCCCAATCTCCATTATTTCAGATAGAGGTGCACAGTTCTGGAAATC
>NW_006239041.1:1562708-1567571 GCF_000226075.1 Solanum tuberosum
CAGAAATCCTATACTGATGTTAGGAGAAGGGCGTTAGAGTTTGAAGTAGATGATTGGGTATATTTGAAGGTTTCACCCATGAAGGGGGTTATGAGGTTTGGTAAGAGGGGGAAACTTAGTCCCCGGTATATTGGACCTTACCGCATAGCCAAGAGGATTGGCAATGTTGCTTATGAGTTGGAGTTACCACAGGAAGTAGTAGCGGTTCATCCGGTATTTCATATCTCTATGTTGAAAACGTGCATAGGCGATCCTTCATTGATTCTACCAACTGAGAGTATTGGGATCAAGGATAGCTTATCTTATGAGGAGGTTCTAGTTCAAATTCTAGACCTCCAAGTTCGTAAGTTGAGAACGAAAGAGGTAGCCTCAGTCAAGGTCCTTTGGAGGAAACAATTAGTTGAGGGAGCTACTTGGGAAGCCGAAGAGGACATGAAGAAGAGATATCCCTATCTCTTTGAATCTGGAGGAAATGCAGATTAAGGAATTAAATTCCTTCTTAGTGCTCTTTGGATTATAGTGAGTATGTTGTTGTTGTTGTTTGCATGAATGCTTGTTGGGTGTTTGAATTGATGTTACACCCTTAGCCTTATAAGAGTAACCTCATTCAAGGAAGAATGTTCCCAAGGGGGAGATATTGTAACAACCGACGATTTGAAATAATTATGAAGAGGCTTAGAATTGGAAATAGTCATTTTTGGTAAGATTTAAAAATCTGGAAATTTGGCTAAGTATGGAAAAAGGTGAGTTTTTGGCCAACTTTGAGCAGTCATAACTACTAGCTCAGGATGAGTTAGGTGTAGTTCCGGTTATGGTTGCATATCTCGTGGAATGATCTTTCCAACACCACCGAGTTTGCTCGATTCCGAGTTCGTATGAGTGAGTTATGCCCTTTGAAATTTGGGCAGTTGGCAGGGAATCCGTCCGGGAATTTAAAGGGCATTTTGGTCTTTTCCCTAGCCATTTCTTTTGAGGTTATATTGTTGTGTTAGTATTATTTTGGATCATTTTTGTCCCATTTTTAAAAAGAGTGAGAGCTAGGGCTTGAGAGTGAAGAGGAGAAGAAGAGGAGAAAGAGAAGATGGAGCAAGGAGATCAAGCAAGTTCCGTCGTGGATATCATCGAGGGTGATCCCTACTAGATATGTGAGTCCATAGGGTTGGGTTGGTTCTTTCGCCCACCCTCCAAACTCGTTTTATTGTCAAAGAAGGATTTGGTTGTGTTATTGAAGTTGTTGGTTGTGTTGTTGATGTTGTTGTTGTTGTTGGTGTTGTTGAAGTCCATGGTTGTTTTGGGCATGTTTTTGGTTGTGTTTCGAGCTAAATATATGGTATATTGAGGGATTTTATGATCCTTAGTGTTTGCAGTTGAAACCCTTGAAGTAAGGGTGGTTTAGAATTGGCAAAACAAGGGAGAAAAGTCGAGTTTCCGGGGAGGGCGTTGGGGTGTCGCGCCTGCCAGCGCACCCCAAAAGGGGTTCTGAAGTTTCCCCTTTGGGGCGGCGCGCCTCTCAGTACGCCAACAGTCCCTCACTGATGTTTTTGATCTGGTGCTCCACGCCTCTCAGAGCGCCAAGAGCGCCAGGTTTTCCCATTCATTCCCCACTTTCTTATGCATGATCTTAGGTATTGTACCTATGTTTCCTAGTTGTTTCCAACACTCCAAAGTACGTCTACACGTCAAGAACTCATCTATAACATGTGATCAACACCTTGAATTCATAATTCAATTCAAGGAGAGTTAGCTTCCAAGTCAAGTGAAGTTAGAAGTCAAGTGAAGTTAAGAGTTAAGTTCAAGAATTAAGAAGTAAGTCAAGCAAGTCTTCAAGGTTGTTCAAGAGTCTTTATTGAACGTTTTAACTTCATTTTAAGACTCAAGTCTCAAGTCAAGTAAAGAGCTTAGAGTTTCAAGCTAAGTAAAGAGTCTCAAGTTTCAAGTCAAGACAAGAGTTTAAGTTGAGTTCATTTATCAAAAGCTACTAGGGAACTAAGTATTCCCAAAGAAGTTTCTAAACGTTTTTACATTTGAGCAAAGTAAAGGGAACATTGATTCCAAGAGAGCCTTTGGGCTAGGTTTTAAGCAATTATCTCAAACTAAAGAAAGATGTGTTCATATTAACTCAACTCTCCATAAGAACCATGTAGCCAACATGGGAGTTAACGGGTCATACTTTTTAGATGAACCCGTAAGATTAAGCTAGTGGATCCACTTAGTAAAGTTAGCTTCCTATATCACGGCAAGGTATAGGATGGTCCTTGGGCAACGTGAGGTAAAACGTTGTATCACCACTTAGTTTCATAATGGTGGTTTGTCGGTTAGAGGAACTCCCACAGTAGAAAGAGCTTGGTTCCTCAAGGAGTTCTGCTTAGTGTGGATGGGGGTATGGGAATTCATTCATCCATTGCACAAGTAGACTATGAGTGGAAGCATGGTATTTTCATGATATTATAAAATATGATTTTTACGTCATGTCTTAAGAGTTTTACAAGCTTTATATATTGCATGTGTCTTATTGCTTTATATATTGAGTTCAGTTAGTTATGAGTTGAACAGAGGCAAGGTAAGTGTTCTCTTGTACTCCTTTCAAGCTTAAGTTGTGGTTTAGCTTTCCAGCTCGCATACTCGTACATCCATGTACTCATGCCAGTTGGCCTGCATCTTATGACGATGCAGACACAGGTACCTCGAATCAGCATCTTGCACGCCGTTGATCCAGCTGAGCACTCCAGAGTCAGTGGTGAGCCTCCTTGCTTCCCGAAGGACTCGGTTGTTTTGATCCTTAGTTTTGTTTTAATTAGGGTGTTGTGGGGTCTCCATCTCAGTATTGTAGAGGCTTCATAGACAGTCAGTCAGTTAGTATTGAGTCTCTCATCTATGTATTTAGGTAAATATTCTATTTTGAGACTCGAATTGCCTTTTGTCATGTTATGTATTAGTTGGTTGTTTTATAACCTTTCATTGCATTGTGTTGTGCTGTTGAGTTAAGTTTCCGCTGAGTTAAGAAAGCCAGGCCAAGGGTTTGCTTGGGGCCATCAATGGTCTCCGAGTGCCGGTCCCGCCCAGGGTGTAGGCTCGGGGCGTGACAAAAACAAACATTCTTGGCTCTTAACTCAAGAAGCAAGGGTAAAGGACTCAAAGAAATGTTTGCGAAGGATTTCCGAATTAAGGTATCTGCAACCACATTGGCTTTACCTGGATGATAATCAATCGTGCAGTCATAATCAATGATGAGTTCAAACCATGTACGTTGTCGAAGGTTTAGCTCCTTTTGAGTACTCAAGTACTTTAAGCTCTTGTGATCAGTGAAGATATGACATTTCTCTCCATATAAATAATGCTGCCATATTTTTAAAGCAAACACTATATCAGCAATTTCAAGATCATGAGTAGGCTAATTTAATTCATGCAGTTTTAATTTCCAAGAGGCATAAGAAATTACCTTCCCTTCTTGCATCAAAATGCATGTGAGACCATTGTGAGAAGCATCACAGTATACTACATACTCTTTCCCTTCAATTGGTAGAGTAAGTATAGGCGCTTGAGTCAAAAAGGATTTGAGAGTTTCAAAGCTCTCTTGACATTTGTTATCCCAAATAAACTTTATTTCCTTCTTCAAGAGCTTAGTCAAAGGAGAGGTGATAATGGAAAAGCCTTTCACAAATCTTCTGTAGTATCCTGCTAAGACCAAGAAACATCATACCTCAGTCGGACTTTTGGGAGGTCTCCATTCAACAACTACTTCTATTTTACTAGGATCAACCTTCACACCTTCAGTTGATACAACATGTCCCAGAAAAGCTACTTCATCAAACCAAAATTCACACTTGGAAAGTTTAGCATAAAGTTCTTTCTCCTACAAAAATTTCAAAATAATCCGGAGGTGTTTATCATGGTCTTCACTACTTCTGGAAAATATTAAAATATCAGCTATAAAGACAACCACAAACTGATCAAGATAAGGCTTGAATACTCGATTCATTAGATCCATGAATATCGCAGGAGCATTTGTCAATCCGAATGGCATCACCAAAAATTCATCATGACCATATCGAGTTCTAAAAGCAGTTTTAGAAATATCTTTCTCTCTAACACGCAGTTGGTGATATCCAGACCTTAAATCAATGTTTAAGAATAATTTAGCACTTTTAAGATGGTCAAACAAATTATCAATTCTTGGTAGTGGATATCTATTCTTGATTGTTATTCTGTTCAATTGTCTATAGTCAATACAAAGCCTAAGAGTGCCATATTTCTTTTTTACGAATAAAATAGGGGCTCCCCATGGAGAAACACTAGGTCGAATAAAACCTTTTCTCAAGTAGTTCTTGCAATTCAGCTTTCAATTCTCTTAACTCTGCTGGAGCCATTTTATAAAGGGTAATTGAAATAGGAGTAGATCTAGGAATAAGCTCGATGGGAAATTCAACCTCTTTCCGGGGGCAATCTCAGAAGCTTTTCTGGAAATACTTCTGGAAAATCACATACAGCAGGTATGTCCTTGATACAAGGACTCTTCAACTGTGTATCAACTATGTGAGATAGGTATACCCCACAACCTTGACGCATCAACTTTCTTGCCAAGGCGGCAGAAATAAAACTAGATGTCATTGATCTTTCACCTTTTACAATGATGTGTGAAAATGTAGGATCTTTAAAAGTCACATGCTTAGACCTACAATCTACCACCGCATGATATTTATAAAGCCAATACATCCTGATAATAACATCAAAATCCTTGAAGGGCATTTCAATCAAATCAGCAAGGAAGACCAGGTTTTGAATCACGAAGGCACAATCTTGGTAAACTCGATTACACACCACTTGATAGCCCAAAGGACTTTCAACCAACACATCATAATTAAG
>NW_006239041.1:1567644-1569802 GCF_000226075.1 Solanum tuberosum
TGATGAACAAATATAGGAATGTGTAGAACCAGGATCAAATAATGTAAACACACATAAGCCAACTAAGTGAAATTTACCGACAACCACGTTTTCTCCATCTTGATCATCCCTCTGCCTCATAGCATAAGTGTGTGCAGTAGCCCTTTGCCCACTAGCTTGATTAGCTACACTTGTACCTGCTACCTGGGTGTTTTAAGGTCTTGCACCTTTATTAGTTTGAGGAGGATTGACAGAAGGCTTATCAACTGAGCCTTCAGTTCTCAACGATGGAGCATTATTAGGATTTGGACAATCCTTCACTTTATGATCAAAGATCCCACAATTGAAACATGCACCAGAAGCTCTCCTACAAGTACCATATTGATTCTTTCCACATTGTGGACGAGTGGGAACGTGAGGCTTGCCTTGGCCATAATTTTGGAGTGCTAGCTGTAGAAAATTCTGATTTGTTTTGCCTTTGTTGAGGTGGCCTATTATCACTACCAACCTTAGAATTATCAAACCTTCCCATTTTGGATGGACCCCCAAAATCTGGTCTAGGCTTTCGTAATCTGTTTTCATTTCTACTAGTTTCTTCTTTATCAAGTTGTTCCCAAGTAAAAGCAGCATACACTAACTTATAAAATTTCTCATGTTGCAGGATCGCCACATTCTTCCTAATGGAATCATTTAAACCGTCTTCAAACTTCATGCACTCGTCGTTTTCCTCTTTAATAATACCACCAACACAGCGAGAGAGCCTTAAGAAAATTTTGTTCGTATTCAGCAATAGACATGCCTCGTTGCCTTAGATTCAAAAACTCTTTTTTCTTTGCATCACAATAAGTAGGTGGGACATACTTCATAAAAAATTCCTTAAGAAAATCATCCCAAGTAAGAAAAAGAAGTTTTACCTTGGCATTCGGAACACTTACCCATCAATCGTAAGCATCCTTTTATAATAGTGAAATAGCATACTTAAATTTTGCAACATCTTAACACTCTAACTGCTAAAATACCCTCTCCATGCGATCAAGCCATTGTTTAGGATCAATGGGATCAACAGTGCCTTAAAACTCCACTTAACCCATTTTCCTCATTTTCTCAAAGTTAATCCCGTGGGGATCATGCATCGATTCAGCCATGTGGTGGAAGAATTCAGCCATTTGTTGAAAATGAGGATTCATGGTTTGAGTTCCATGACTAATGTGAGGATGCGAACGAGCTCTGACACCCTGATGGTTTCCCACTTCAGAACCACTAGTGTGGGGAACATATTGATTCGAGATAAGTTCTCCAACCCCTTCCAATGCATGAGGTTGGGAAACAGAGGAACCCGAACCTTCACGACCAGCTTCCATAGGTCGGTCAGAAGAAGTGGCCATGACTTAATTCCTTCAAAAGGAAAGATCACGTTGCATTAGGGATATGTACTTGATGCATATGCACTCTATATGTGATAAAAACATTATAAACCATGTAATTGACCAAATAATACAAATAGGACCTTTTTCGAAAGTGAACAAGTAAACAAGTAATTCAAATCAAAATTCCTAGAACCACAAACCTAAGCTCTGATACCAACACTTGTAGTGACCCTTTTCAAAGAGAACTAACTTATATTTGCGACATTCAAAAGAGATTAACGAGGGCATACTGATTATAATCTAGTAGAGGGATTAGATTGATAATGACCTCCGAATAGTAATTTAAGCAAATAACCGACGAGTTTTTCATGTACATATATTATCCTCACACTCAAGGATGAAGTAACAACAATATTACAAGCTTCTGAGTACCAAAATCAGCCTGCTCATGCTTCACAAAAACATTCGAAACAAATAGTAAATTTAGTATATTACAAGACTTGGGTTTACACACCCCAAAAGATAAAAATGTATAGCGATACTTAAATTACAACCCATGGTGACATGACCAAATCAGCCCTCAAATTCTCATGTAAATATACAAAACATAGATTATGTACAAGTCTCAAGGTTTATACAAAATATAGATGCCTATATGCAAATGTAATCTTCCTTAAAGCTTTCAAAATACTCCATCTTCAATGGCCAACTTCAAGCATCCTCTCAATCATTCCCTACGATAGGAAGAACTATTGCTAAGCATATAGCTTAGTGGTGTAAAAACTATAGGTTTGGAGCCCTTAAATTCACCA
>NW_006239041.1:1570264-1573513 GCF_000226075.1 Solanum tuberosum
CCTTAAAGCTTTCAAAATCTCCATCTTCAATGGCCAACTTCAAGCATCCTCTCAATCATTCCCTACGATAGGAAGAACTATTGCTAAGCATATAGCTTAGTGGTGTAAAAACTATAGGTTCGGTGCCCTTAAATTCGCCAAGTTATCAATCTCAAGTAAAGGGCAGCATAATTGAACATAATAAATAAATCAAGTAAACAATATATAAAGAGTATCAAGTTTGATATTTAAAGATCCAAATGTCAAGAACTCTCATAGCACAGTTTTCCAAGAGATTCAACAACAAGGCTCGCCCAATATATACATCATGTCATCACACCAAGCACAAGCTGGTATCAAGAAGTGTTAATGTTTTTGGTAGTTCGGGGCTTGATTATTTGTATATCTATTTCAGTCATTTGTTATATTATAGAATTCATTGTCTGATTCTATCTCTATATCATTATCTATTTCATTTCTTGATATTTCATATATGCTATCTTCACTTTCTAATTCATAATCTATGTATTCTATCGGCGTATATTTTTCATCGTTTATTATATTTTTTATATTGTTTTTTCTTTGGATTTTTAGGTAATTTTACAATCTCTAGCTATATGTCCTAATTTTCCACAATTATAACAAGTACATTCTGTTAGTTTTCTCTTTGGTCTATATGGTCTTTTGGTTTTATAGTTTTTTACATAGTATCTTCTTCTTGGTTTCTTATATTTATATTTTGATCTGTATTTTTTATTATAATTCTTTCTATTTTTATAATACATATCTGTACAACCAAATTGAGGTGCTATTTTATTTTTGCAACATGCCAAGTTTTTTACTAATATTTTTTCCATTTTTATTTCTTCTTTATGTTTTTCACATAGTTCTATAAACCATCGTTGTAAGAATTTCATTCTAGCTCCTAAGGTATCTGTTAATTCTTCTTCATTCCAGCTTTGTATTACTTTTGAATTAAAAGGTTCTGGTAATTTTGTAAAATATAATTTTCTTATTTCTCTACTTTCTTCCGTGCTATATGTTCCTTTATAATAATATTCTCTATATGCGCATGTATATTCAGCTAATTTTGTCGTTAGATTCCGGTTTATGATTTTTTCTTTATTTTGTTCTTCTACTTCTGTTGTCATACTACTAAATTCATTTCTTATAGCTACTTCGTATTTATATTAATATTTTCCATAGTTGTAGTAGCTAATTCACCATTAGAATTTTTTATTACTTCTTAAAGTTTTTAAACTTTCGTCTGATAAATTTTTGTTAGCCATAATTTTACTGTTCCTATAAGTGTTCTTTCTATATATCCTGGTGTTTCTGTCATTCCTATTTTGTTATCTATTAATTGTTTTGATATATATCCTATCCATAATTGGATTGTTTTATTTATATCTGCTACACAGTCTTAATCTAAAAAATCATGTTGTCCAGTTATTGGTTTAGGTGTCCATTTTTTATTTAATCTTTTATCCCATGTAGTTTTTTCTCTATCATATTGTTCATAGTTTTCATTATAATATTTTGGATTTAAATTTTTTGGGTTTTTTACTCCTGATGTGTTGGGTCTTTCATCCATGTTTACGTCTCCTGTATTTACTTCTAAATTCTTTGTATTATCTATGTTTGCTAAAAGTTCCGTATATGTTTCGCTTGTTTCCGAATGTTGTTCTAGATCATCGTCGTTTATTTCATCAATTCTTATTTCGGGTAGATTATCGGGTAGATTATCTTGGCTATTCTCTCCTTTTTCTTCTATTTCGTCTTCTAATTGTAATTTTTCTTTAAATTTAATTATCTCATTTGCTAATTTCGTTTTTTGTTCTCTTTCTTTTTGTTTAATTTCATACATTTCTTTTAATATTGCTAGCTCTTTTTCTAGCTCTATTATTTTAGTATTTTTTACTTCTTCTAATTGTTGTACTTCCTTTTTTACTTGTTGTTTTATTTTTTCAATTTCCGTTTTTCTATCTATTTCTTCATTTTCTTTTGTTATCCTTATCATAGCAGTTAAACTGTCTTCTAGTTTTACCGTTTCTTTTTCTAACATTAAACTTAGATTATCACCTATTTTCTTATATCTTCTTCCTAGATTAGAAAATATTATCTTTATTTTTAATCCGTCATAGTTTTCATATGTTTTTTCATCTATTGCGTATTCTTCTTTATTCAGTTATAAGTTGTGTTGTAGTTTATGTTCTAAGCTTTCTATTTGTATTTATAGGTATAAAATAGTTTTTCTCTGTGCTACTATAGATTTTTTACAAATTCCTGCAAATATATTACTGTTAAGTCTATTTTGCCTGTGTCTCAATTCTTGTCTTTTTGCTATAATTATTTCGGTAAGTTTTTGTCTATACTCGTTATTCATTGTATCTTTAAATATTGAATATATTTATATTCTTATTTTAGATATATTATCTATTAATTGATCTAATTTCTCGTTATCAGTTTTTGTGATATTGAGTTGTTTATATTCCGGATATAATTTTTTTAATTTTCTTCTTATTTTTCTTAACTTTCTACTAGTATGTCTCTTACTATGTTTCTTATTATCCATGGCTCTGATACCATTTTTTGGGGTTGCGGAATTGGAAGGTGAGGGATTCATATTTTTGGTAGGGTGGTAGGTGATAGTGTGGTAGATGAGGAATTTATTTTAAAGATTTTATTATTATATTCTTTTTTCATGGTAAAATGCACTAATACTTATTGTAATATTCTATTGATAGTTGTTTTAATATGAATATTTCTTTGATATTATTTATGACGTATTCTAGATATAACATATCTTGGGTTCTTTGGTACATATATAAATTTTCCTCCATTAATTGTTCTAATAGTTTTATATCTTCCGTAGATTCTATTCAATATTGTAAATATTAGTAGTTCATTTTAATCTGAATTTATTTCTAAATCATACCATTCTATTCTTTCGAAGTTTAAATCATGTAGGTCCATTTAATACCATTGTTGATTTAATATATCTTCTAATTCGTTATCATTAAATATTTTTTCCCATATTATTCTTCTTAATTCAATTATTTCTATACCTTTAAGTATATATAAGATTAAAGTTTCATAGTTTTTTATCATTTCATCATGCATGTATGTAGTCATGTTCATTGTTATGCAGGGTTTTATTTTCAATTATTCCTTCCTATCATATTCATAACTGATTAAATTCATATTAGATTATTATGAACTAGATTATCTGTTTATCATGTTCTCCTGTCACTACTAGCATCATACTTT
>NW_006239041.1:1573634-1580565 GCF_000226075.1 Solanum tuberosum
ACATTAGGATGACATAGTATAGAAGTTTTCTCCCTGTTTCCAGTGTGCTAATAAACTAGAAATCATGATTCAAATAATTCTAATACATAATAACTAACATAAATTTATTCAATCATATATATGATATTCAGGAATATATGAAATTAGTTCTGCATATTTATTGAACAATATACCTTTGCCTCTTGCTTATTCATTCTATCTGAAATATCTGGTTTGATTTCAGATTGTTGCTCCATTATCTTTTAAAATATTAGTTTTTAGTGGAGAGAGTTTTCGAAAGGGATTTTTATATATTAGGCATTGCCTGCCTTATAATGTTTACAACTGAGTCTATATATAGACATACAATTTTTATTGCAAGTCTACATCTGGAATTATGTTATCTTCTCCGTTGCACTTTGAACATATATGATCAGGGTATTTATGTCCAATTAACTTGCAATATCTCGTTAATAACTCTGTTGAAATAAATCCTGCCTTTAGTGCTCTTGTCGTAGGTCGTTCTTCTGGTTTTAATAATGATAAAATCCATCGCTGGACTTCGTCCATATCCGCTCTTCGTAGTTCTCTTGAATTTGAATATATTATTAATTGATCTCTTGAGTAATAACTCCATATAGCATTTCTTTTTAAATAATTGTTTGTTAACTCTTATATAATAGTTGATATACCAATTAATCTTTTGTTGGCATAAAAACTTGGTATCTCTATTTTACGTATTTCTTCCTGTTGTCCAATATCTTTGGGTAAAATCATATCTCTGGTCAGTCCTATTTTGATTACCTGAATTGGATGTTTTATTTCTTCGTATAATATTTCCGCTGGTGCTGTATAAAACTTTATATAAAATAAATTTCCTTTTGTAACTCTTTTGTATGTAATGAATGCTTTATGTAGTTTTGGTATTCCACTAACTTTGTCTCCGTCGTATGTGTATATGGTATTTAACAGTCCATAGTTGTAACATGTCCTTACTAAATCGGCGTTAGTTTTTGATAGTGCAATTAACTTGTTATATCCTTGTAACTTTTGTGTCAAATAATCCTGGTTTGGTTCTTTTGTAGTTGCTCTGGAGTTGACGTTTAAATAAGTTTGGATTTTGTGTATATTTTTTATATAGGTTCTTGCGATGTGGTTATATGTCTTTTTCTCATTTTGGTTCTGCAAACTATCTGCGTATGTAGAGGTTTGTGGTTCTATGGATATATTTCTTGGTGTTCTTTTGATAAATGGTTTTTCGAATAGCTGGTTTAAGTTCGCATTTTTATGTTGTTTTTCACTAACTTGTTTGCTCGTACCTGCAGCTGTATTTAAACAAACATTATGGGTTTTAAGGTGTTTCCCAACGTCACCTATTAGATCAGGATTTTTAAAGTCTTCCGATCGAGTTAGCTCCGCATTTTTACAGTCATGCTGCTGACTTCTTATTTGTTGTAGCTCTTTGTCAATATTTTCTACTTTTGTGCAAAGTAGGTTCATAGCTTTGAGTAGTTTCTTCTATAGTATTTTGTTTTTCAGTTTGTGTAGCTTTGTCTTGATAAGTAATCTGCAATAACATTCTTGTCAGTTTTTATCACTTCAATAGTAAATGTAAAATTTAATACCAATCTTCTCATTTCTTTCGTAGTTACCGAATCTTGTATTTTTCTTGTTAGCCACCATTTTACTTGTGTATTATCAGTCCTTATAATAAATTTGTTATATACAATATATGGTTCAAATGATAATAAACACTTATATACTGAATATAATTCTTTTCTATTTATTTCCCATTTTATTTCTGTATTATTAAATGTTCCTGAATAATACCTGCAATGATGTTCTATCGTATTGCCATCATACTTGTATTTTAATATTCTTCCATAACTTTTTTCACTCGCATCTGATTCTATTATATAAGTAAATTTTTTGTTCTCATCTGGAAAGTATAGTTTAGGTAAGTTTTTACATAATAATTTTACCTTTTGTATTTGTATTTGGTCTTTTTTATCAAACTGATATTCTATACCTTTCTTTAATTTTTGTTGTAATAGTTTTAAATTATCTCCTAATTTTGGTATGTATTCTCTTACTTGGTTTACTAGTGACATAATAGTTTTACTTCTTTTATTTGCGTTTGGTCTTTTTTATCAAACTGGTATTCTATGCCTTTCTTTAATTTTTGTTGTAATAGTTTTAAATTATCTCCTAATTTTGGTATGTATTCTCTTACTTGGTTTACTAGTCCTAAAATGATTGTAATTTCTTTTTGTATGTAATTGTTCATTTGAGTTAATTATTTTTGTACTATGTGTGTTTGCATTTTTATTCCATTTTTATCTATTTGTATTCCTAAAAATTATATTTGCTTTTTCATTATTTCTGCTTTCTTTTTACTTAGACTTATGCCTGAATATTCTATATTATGTATAAATTTTTCTAATAACCTTATATGTTCATCTTGTGTTTTGGAATATAGTAATATATCATCAATATATACTACACAATTTTCTAGTTGTTTAAAATAGTTGTCCATAAAGGGTTTATATCTACCTGGTGCAATTTTATATCCAAATGGTAATACATTCCATTCATAAAATCCTTGTGGTATTGTAAATGCTGTAAAATTTTTAGATTCTTCTTCTAATTTTAAGTGGTAAAATCCTAATTTGCAGTCAAATTTACTAAAGTAATTATATCTTTGTATTTGTCTTATCTTTAATATTTTATTTGGTATTGGGTAATTATATGATTTAGTTTTTGCATTTAAACTTCTATAACCAATATTATTATCAATTAGCTCAATTTTTATTTTTTGTTTTTATGTTTTTTTCCCCAATCCTTGTAAAGGATCTTCACTATATAATAATTCTAACTTATCTTGGATTTATTTTTACTTTATCTATAGAGAATATAATTAACTCTTATCTTAGGGTCTTCTTCTTTTATATTTTCTAATTTTGTGTAATTTTTTCACTTCCTTTTATCCATTCTATTGTTTTTCGTTTTTTGTAATTTACTCTTTTTGCTCCTATTTTTTGTTTACACGGTGTTGTGAACCCCCAGTATGTTTTTATTATTATATGTGGGTATAATTTTTTTTAAAATGGCAATCCTAATAGCATATCTTTTGTAGTCAATTCAAAGTTATATATTTCCTCTATAGTTAATATCTTATCCCATATTTGTATTTTTATATTTTGCCTTATATGTGATCATGCTTCCTTCATTATTAAATCCTGTTACTACTATCGGTGTTTTTAATTTTTTCTATTTATCTATTGGTAAACAATTGTATTTACATATATTAGTTTCTGCTCCCGTATCTATCATCGGTGTATAATATCTGTTGTAATATCCCTCTATTATTATCTTTGCAAGTATATATATTTTCATATTTTTATCCTACTAAAGTTCTTTTTATTATTACTCTTTTATTTTCATAATTTATTATTAGTTGTTTGTCTTCTAGATTATATGATTTACATTTACAATTGAAGTAATAAAAACTGATAAGAATGTTATTGCAGATTACTTATCAAGACAAAGCTACTTTTCATTTCCCTGATATATTTTAAATTTTATCACTATTGGTACTCCTCCTATGATTATTTCCTTTTCTGTAGTTTCCTCGATATACATTAACGCTTTTGGTAGTTCGGGGCATGATTATTTGTATATCTATTTCTTATAATAGTATTCTCTAAATGTGCATGTATATTCATCTATATAACAAATATTACATATTGCTAATTTTGTCATTAGATTCCGGTTTATGACCTTTTTCTTTATTTTTTTCTTCTACTTCTGTTGTCATACTACTAAATTCATTTCTTATAGCTACTTCGTATTTATATAATATTTCCATAGTTGTAGTAGCTAATTCGCCATTAGATTTTTATTACTTCTTAGAGTTTTTAAACTTTCATCAGATAAATTTTGTAGCCCTAATTTTACTGTTCCTAGAAGTGTTCTTTCCATATACCTTGGTGTTTCTGTCATTACTATTTTGCTATCTATTAATTGTTTTGATATATATCCTATCCATAATTGGATTGTTTTATTTATATCTGCTACACAGTCTAAATCTAAAAAATAATGTTGTCCAGTTATTGGTTTAGGTGTCCATTTTTTATTTAATCTTTTATCCCATGTAGTTTTTTCTCTATCATATTGTTCATAGTTTTCATTATAATATTTTGGGTTTAAATTTGTTGGGTTTTTTACTCCTGATGTGCTAGGTTTTTCATCCATGTCTACGTCTCCTGTATTTACTTCTAAATTCTTTGTATTATCTATGTTTGCTAAAAGTTCCGTATATGTTTCGCTTGTTTCCGAATGTTGTTCTAGATCATCGTCGTTTATTTCATCAATTCTTATTTCAGGTAGATTATCTTGGCTATTTTCTTCTTTTTCTTCTAATTCATCTTCTAATTGCAATTTTTCTTTAAATTTAATTATATCGTTTGCTAATTTTGTTTTTGTTCTTTTTCTTTTGTTTAAGTTCATACATTTCTTTTAATATTGCCAACTCTTTATCTAGTTCTCTTATTTTATTATTTTTTACTTCTTCTAATTGTTGTACTTCCTTTTTGCTTGTTGTTTTATTTTTCAATCTCCGTTTTCTATCTATTTCTTCATTTTCTTTTGTTATTCTTATCATAGCAGTTAAACTATCTTCTAGTTTTACCGTTAATCAAGAGAACCAAGAACCATATTAAATATGTCTTTCTAGTTCGTACTTAAAATGAACAACTTCCATTCTTAAGACGGACTAAAAATCCAGAGTCAAGATGGTAAATCATCCGAATCAAGAGGCATGCCAAGAGTGACAAAGTCACAGCCACAAGAAGGACAAGGTCCCAACAAGAGTGCCAAGTGATCAAAAAATCTGTACAAGTGGGTGAGTTACACGAGCGTCTTTAATTTATTAAAGAATACCACTACGACAAAGCAAACTGACAAGAGGTAACCAAGGTACCAAAGTAAGTTTTCAGATATACCAGCAGGTAAAAAGAGTACATGTATGATTTTATACACAAACCTCAGTTCTTTAGCACAAAAACAGTTCAACACGACTTCACGAGTTCAAATCGTAGACCAACTAGCGTATCAAAATGTTCAACTCGTACACGAGGATATACAACCTTAAAAAATGAATTCAATAACTTATTTACTTTCTAGTAGATCAATAATGATGGCGTAACACAGGGTTATCATCACAAGTAAGCCTAGCTTGTACAAATACGACTATACTCCCAAAACATATATTCTGCCCAATAAACACACTCAATGTCGCAACTTAGATTTGAAACAGAAAACGGCCAAAATGGAATTTATATCCTTCATAAAAGATGTAGGTACATCTATTAAGCTTGCAAATAATCAAGATACACCTTAAAATACTCTTTGTACAAAAAGATATAATCAAAACACTAACAGTTGAACGTACAGGATTTCTAATTCCAGAATCTGGATAGAACTTGTCATATGTTGCGTCCCTTATTTCGTATCCATAACAGCTAAATTAGAATTTTACATAACAACAAGAGTTGTAGGGCTACGAATTATCTTTCCAAAACATATTTATTCACTGTAAACTAAGTTCTTTTGAATGAGATATGCATAAAATACGAAACACTACCCAGCTCAGAAGCAAATTTCGTCACTTACCAAAAGGAAGTGTGTGTGTGTCGAATTCCAGCCAAAGGACTAGTTTTTCTCTTGATTTTGAAGAAAAGCTATTTAGCTAATGTTATAATGTTCTTAGACTTGAGGGAAAATGAATTAAATCAAAGGAGGTGTAAAGATATATAGCTACAAAAGTTATCTTTGTCACATGGGCAGATGTCACCAAAAGGGGCAGCCCAAACAAATAGATGGCTGCCAAAAAAGCATACATATATAACTATTTTTATTGTACTTTATACCCACATTTTCCAATGTATAAGTAAGTATAATTAGATAATTACGCAAATACCCCCATACAATACCTTAATTTACGATAACAATTTATGCTAAGCAAGTTTTACAAATCACAACATTTCAAGTTCCAAAAATGAGAATAAAACATATTCTAGTAATTACGAGATGATGTAATGACATGCGACTATTTGTTTAAGGATTTAGGGGTGTTACAGGAGTGCTTAGTGAGGTTAGTATTATGGGATGCTAATCACACATTGCACAAGTGTTCCCTGGGGGTTTCTAAAGTAGTGTATTTACTATGAAATGAGTATAGATGTGATATTGACTTATGTTGGTATGAACTTATGTTAAGTATGATCAAGGTGGCCTAAAGGTGATACTTAGTGTAGATAGGACTATGGACCATATTTATGCATTGCACAAGTAGAACTTAGGGTTACTTATGTTGTTGTACTATTATGATGTTATTGTCATGATATGGACTATGCATGAGTGGTGTGTCTTGTAATAGATGATATGTGCACTATGACTATTAGTAGAGACTATGCTTATGGTGATATGTTTATTACCCTTTGTGCTTTGATGAACTATATGTGAGTTGTTTATGACTTATGATTCTTCAACTCCTTAAAGATGATGTTCAAAAGTGCATAAAGCATGGTTTCAACTAAATGTCCCTTTTAAGCATGTTTTAATGGTTTTTATGCATGGCTTCCATACTTAGTACTTTTGTTCTAACCCTTTCTTCTACATTTCTTACAAAGTGTAGGGTTTGGAGATGTGGTGTCTTATACTTGGAAGATAGGTTTCTAAGGAGCTTGGGTATGAATACTTGGGGAGTCCTCATAGTTTCGAGGACGAACCCACCTTGTTCACTTATGTCTTTATTATTATATTTTTAGATTTATGTAAAGGCAGTGTCATAAAGAATTTTTTTAAATTTTCTGCTATTTTCGTATGCTTTAATGTTCATGATATGGTAAGGGGTTGTATAAGACCTCTTCGAGGTCGAATACGCCGTGTT